>NC_056739.1:295418922-295538922 GCF_019279795.1 Protopterus annectens
GAAAGCTGTGTGAGTGTTTGCTATGGACCTCCAATTGCTGGCATTTAGGAATGCATAGTTCTCAGTAGTCTTTATCATAGTAATGCACGGTTACATATTGCCAGCTCAGCACAGCAACTGGTTGCAAAGACAATCAATTACAGCAGCTTATACTGCATAGCAAGAGTAGCTGGGATGGCTTGATGATTCAATACTTTGTGATCTCCTAACCATCTGTCCACAACCCTTTTTCTCATTTTTGCACATGGTGTCAGAGTATTACATCAACAATGACAATTATCTACAGCCAGTGTTCACACCATAGGGTGGCTACCCCTGCCAGATTTGGTCTTCTATACTATACAAACTCTCACAGCTATGGTCAGTTTAGTGTGTCCAATCCAATAATTAAAAAAAAAGAAATTGCTTGTCACTGTACAAATTTACATATGTTTAATTCATAAAGTGTATAAGGCAGAGTTATCCCTTGTCATCACCCACCCTCATAGGGCACCTCCTATTTCCAAAAGGGAGAAAAGTCAGGATGTGGATGAATTTATGGGCACTCATCAAATTGATATTGTTTGCCTTTTATGTAACATACTAAACATACTCAAGAGGTGAGAAAAGTGTTGAACAATACATTTTAGCATGTCTACCTAACTTGTTGATGGAGATTCATGACCTATGCATTTCATGGGAGGGTGCAGTAAGGTTGTAACAGTGTAATTCAGTGCTCTGGCATAATGTACCATTTACAGTGGGGGACAATGCAATATGGCTCTGGTGTATACAACTTCTAAATTTCTGGCTTCACCAGTGGTTGATGGCTCCTATTTTGCCTTGTCCATCATAAAATGTTTAATTTTATGGTAAGATCACTGAGGCTTATTCCACCAGTAATGCCAGTCATTAGAGTTACATATTTTTCCTTGTTTAAAAAATGCATGTTGATGCAAAATCTGTTGTTCTATTAACTTAAGTGAAATACAGTGGCATTTAAAATTGTTTTTGATTGTGGGCATTTGTACCCTCATGTTGTGTCTTTGTTTAGAATTATTGAGCAAAGAGATAGAGAGGCATAAAAGAAGGAGACTGTTGAGAGATTTATTTCAATCACCTTAGTTTGGGAAAGACAGTAGTCTTGCAGCTTGCCTTATTAATGTTGTCTTATACCTACAACAGCTTAGAAAATATGTATTTTTTTTCTTAGTTGTTTTGTTGTGTATACTGCTGTCTTTTAGGGACTGTCCATTTGTGAGGTGTGGACTGTACAAGATTTCATAAATGGGTACATTGAGGCTGGAGTTGGCTATAACTAGTTCACTTCTTATCTGTTAAATTAGTGAGGACTGCTGACACCATTAATGATACTACTTTGAGTTACAGATTTCTTATTTTTCAGAAAAATGGTTGCTAACAAAAATTGGCTTGAATAGTAATGTTTATAAGTACACAAAAGAAGTGAGATATTTCAAATTTGTGACTAATTATGGACTTTTGTTCCCTTGTTAACTGATAGCTTTGTTCCTGAAAGCTATGGTTAAGATTATATTATTTTATTTTATTTATATATTTATTCCGAGCTGTAAGCTACAAGCAAAGTAATTAATTCTGCAACAACAACTTGTTCTACATTGCTGGGACTTTATATTTTTTACCACTTTCGGTTCGTAAAGATGATCACCAGATGTGGTCTTCTACTTGGGGGAGGGGTAGCTATTTCTGGAAAGCAAAGGGCAGTCAGGATGATCACAACCAAGTGATCACAGATGTGGTTTGCTTGAAGAGTTTTGGAGAACAGAGCATGGCGCCTGAAAGCTCAAAGTTGAAATACATTTTTGGTGATCCTTTTATTCATTTTTCCCTGCAGGAATCCAAATAGATGTGTGGGCAATGGTAACAGTACACACTACTCAAAGTATTGTGCAGTTTTTTTGTATAGAATATGATGCGGCAACTGATGTGCCCTATGTTTGAAGTGAAATAGATTACTGTGCCACTTATTTTGCCATTTTTGGCATTCACATGTGAAAGGCAATTGCAAAACCTGGCTGTGTATATGTGATGGATAGGCTGTGCATGAAAACAATGGAAAATTACATATGTTATGCAAAACACATTGACGTGGCTAGTTTGGGGAAGTGAGAGTGTGGGCAATGGGTACTTGTAGCAAGTGGGGAGGGGGGTGATCTGTGAACTCCCCTATCTTGACATCCAAAAAGAAGCCAGCACTTGGTGGTGTGAGCAAAACAGCATGTCCTTTATTCAAATAATAGCAAGACAGACCGGTTTTGGGATGAAAACCTTAGCCTTCCTCAGTGTAAAAGAGACTTGCACAAAGACATTATTTTATATGCAAAGATCCAACAAACACAGAATCCAATTGACTGATCATAATTGTCCATTAAGTTGTTGTGTCTTTCGGCTTTTCCCGGTTAGGGGTCGCCACAGAGGAACTCCAGTCCGCTAATGATTGGTAGTTGATTTTTACATCCCGAGTTACCAGCCCTGATGCACAACCTTCAACGAAGGTATGCCCATTCATGCATGTCTCCACGCAGAAGACACTCTAGCTGAGAATCGAACCGGACAGCGTCTGACTGTGAGGCGACAACGCTAACGCAGCACCACCACCGCAGAGACATAATTGTCCATTAAATACAGGTGGAAATAATCCACCCAGTCTAACTATCCATTTACTCTCCTTGTTATTTAATATGGTATGCCAGCCAATTACATTATTCCTTCTTCCCTGAATCATGTCAATAACAGTGAACTTAAATGTGGCAGATGGATGTGTCAAAACATGTTTGTATAAAGCATTGGTAACATGGAGTAATAAGCCTCAGTGAAGAAGAGGCAACTGTTGATTTGTCCTGATATTGTATCAAATAAGACCTACCCTTACCAGCTACTTCATAGCAAGCCATAATAATGGCCCCAGGCTTATACCCCCTACGTTTAAATTTAATTCCATATTACATGCCACTAGCTTTCACCCCCCCCACATGTCATACGTAACATCCCCAAGTCACAATTTACCAGGATTAAAAGGATTTCTTCTGATGCTAATCAATATGAAGATTCTAAAAGGGACATGGTACAAAGATTTAAACGTAGGGGGTATAAGCTTGGGGCCATTATCATGGCTTGCCATGAAGTAGCTGGTAAGGATAGGTCTGATTTGATACAATATCAGGACAAATCAACAGTTGCCTCTTGATTGGGTGGTATATCTTGCCACTTGCTCCTGTTTTGCCATCTATGTTGGCCAAACATCCAGACCTCTTAAGCACAGGATCAGTCAACACTTGAGCGATATTAAACATAGAAGGGTTACCAAAGCTTTATAAAAACATGTTTTGACACATCCATCTGCCACTTTTAAGTTCACTGTTATTGACATGATTCAGGGAAGAAGGAATAATGTAATTGGCTGGCATACAATATTAAATAACAAGGAGAGTAAATGGATAATTAGACTGAGTGGGATTATTTCCACCTGGACTTAATGGACAATTATGATCAGCCAACTGGATTCTGTGTTTGTTGGATCTTTGCATATAAAATAATGTCTTTGTGCAAGTCTCTTTTACACTGAGGAAGGCTAAGGTTTTCATGCCGAAACCAGTCTGTCTTGCTATTATTTGAATAAAGGACATGCTGTTTTACTCACACCACCAAGTGCTGGCTTCTTTTTGGATGTCACAATTGCTTCAGCCTTGCACTGTTGTACTTGCAGAAGCGTGCACTTTGTAGAGACTCGCCTATTTCAGCACCCCTTCCTGACAAATGGTGACCCCAGAAAATGGTTAGGTGTTAGTTATGGGGCTGTAAGCAGTGAAGCCCCTCACAATAACCCTGGATGAATTGAAAAAATCTTATGAGAGATGAGAGACCTAGATAAAAATACAGACTATGCGAATGAGTTATTCCAAATAGCTAGAAGTAACATGGGGAACAGATACACATGTTCAAGAGCAAAAGTTGAAAAAAATTGTCTTAATTTTGTTCACTTTCCAAACAATTAGATATCAGAGGTGTACATAGAAGATGAAGGTCTTTATGGGGAATGAGTGAGAAGTCATGCTGCATGTAAAAACAGTCATTACATAATTACTTTAAAAAAACAGGTCGTGTCAGGGTTAGTGTGTGTGTGTGTGTGTGTGTGTGTGTGTGTGTGTGTGTGTGTGTGTGTGTGTGTGTCTGTGTGTATCTAACAGCACCAGCAAGTTGAAATACAGCACTGTGTCTGTTATGCGTTTTGTTTTCTTCTCAGTGAAATATTAGTAGTGTACAGAATTTGGGCATCATTTATTGGGGGTATTTCATGTGTAAAAGGAAATGGTAGTTACAGGATCACTTCTATCTGACTATTGATGTTTTTTTTTCTGTATGGGAGAGTATAATCTGTTAAAGTTCAATATGCCTATTATGTTTGTGTGATTCTTTCAAAATCAGAGGTACTGTAACTTCTCAGGAGGGACATATTCTGCTTGGACAGTATGGATGTGTTTTGTACGAAGTGTATTAGAAGTCCATGACTTTTTATTGTGAATTGTCTTCAGGGAACTAAAACAGTCTCTTAAATACAAACAGTAAATCTGTCATTTTAGAGGGCCTTTGTTGACAATATGCTTGGTTTTCACCTTGGTGCTCTGCACAAAAGGCTCTGGGGGCATGTGATTTATGAAAGCAAACATCAGTTACATGATCACTTCCGATTGAATATTGACAGAGTTTGTTAAGGGGAGGGTAGGATCTGTCAAAATGCAAAACGCCCATTATATTTATGTGATTCCTTCATAGTCAAAGGTAGTGTACCCTCTTGGAAGTGAGACATTCCAATGTAACAGTGTGCATGTTTGGGACCTTATTAGAAGGCCCTGATTTTTTTGTGTAAATTGACTTTGTGAAACTAACATATGGCCTCTAATATACTCTAATATAACATAGTAAATCGTTCAAACATCTAACTTACGTGTTTTATGTGTGATTTAAAAAATAAATACATTAAACACCAAATAATTCTAAACTAAGCCTCACATTCATTGTTTTGCAAAGTGTACTGTAATCAATGTGTTTAAAACTACTATCATCCTTCCCAAATGTCAGTTCTTGTAAAAACAAAATATTAAAAAAAGGAAAAATGCTCTAAAAAGTTGAACGATTTTTAATGCACAATGCAGCATCCAATATTTGGATTGCACATGAATATTCATTTATTTATTTAACTTAACTGAACCTTAGAAGTTGTTTTTAAGTAAATAGCAACTGTCACTTTAATGCTGTAGATAGAAATTAATTAACTTATTTTCTACGTGTATTTAAACAGTGATTGCAAGCAATTAATTGATTCACTTGAAAAAGCTCGGAATATTCCGAGTGAAAGCGCTTGTGTTTTACGTTTGTTCTTGAACCTGTTTGGATTTTAGCTTCATTTGGACCTGTTTGAATATTCAGTTTTATTCATCATTTCCTGTTGTGGAATAAAAGAAATTTATTAACTTGCACCACGTCGTCTATCTCACTGCTGAGCTGCCTGGAAAGGTTTCTTTACATATATATATATATATATATATATATATATATATATATATATATTAGATTTTATTGCCTGCTTCTAACTAAATACCAGTATATAAATAAATATTTGTCCATTTTTTTCATATCACTCAATGACCCTGTTGCTCTCCTCAGCCTTCAGCAGCTTTTAGCACCACTGTCTGCATTAGTGATAGTTCTATTTAATCTGGAATTATTCAGATAGCTTCAGAGATTGGGCATATTGACTTAGCATAAGTTATCAGGTGGTTAATATTTCTTATGCTCTCATGAATACTCTTTTATTTAAACCATGTTATATATGGCTGGATCGTATGGTCAGATTATAGCAATCATAGACCTTATTGCTAATAGCTATAAAGGTAATTTAATAATAGGATACATTAATTGTATTCTTGATACCTCTGAAACCATGAACAAGAGACCTCTTCATCTATCTTCTACTTCAAAACTCCTAAAAAGTTGGACTAATGCTTTAAGTTTACTAGACACATTTAATATTAAAGGTGATAACTCATTAATATTTTCTCACTAAAACTATAGATTTGGTATTCAAACCAAAATAAATAAAATATATGTTTCTAAGAACCTACATTCAAAAATGTGCCCTTTTTCAACAATTCCATACTCACTCTCAGATCATAACTCTCAGTTATGAAATTTCAAACAGAGTTTAAACCATTAACCATCACATCGATTAAAGAACTCAAACCCTGGTTATTATCAGACCATCAGTTCATTCTAGAAACTAACTATAGTTCAGAGGTTAATATAGTTATGATATGGGACTCACTAAAAGCTTATATATATATATATATATAAAAAACACTAAGCTGGTGTAAAAATAAAATTAAAGAATAGTAATCAGAATTGCAGAAAGACCACAAATTCTTCTGATAATAAAATGAAAATAGAGGACCTAAACAAAAATATAATGAAATTTTAACCCACAAGGTTAATTTAGCTTTAGAGAGATTAAAGTTAAACTCTTATGTAAATTCATCTAAACACCTGCAAAATCTATCTATGAAAGTTAAATCCAATCTAAAGCTAACAACATTGTTAATATCCTACATGAGGAGAAGAAGAAAAAAGTCTCGGATATAGGTGATATTATTGATTCCTTTAAACATCATTATGCAGAACATTATAAAAATGAAAGTTTTTTCAATCAATCAATTGAATCTGGAAGAAATGTCCACTAAACTAAAAAAAATCCCTGAAGAATTAAAGTTAGATCTTCAAAGACCTATCTCACATAAAGAAGTCACTGATAAAATAAAAGGAAGTAAACCTAATAAAGCTCCTGGAATAAGTGGCAAAATTATAGAAATATATAAACATTTTCTTATCACCATAACTTCTCTTTTCCATAAAACACTACTTGAAGTTCAAACACAAGGTACAATCAATCCCTCCTTCTTGGAGATATTCTTTAATCACCCAAATTTTAAAGAAAAATAAACAACTGGTCTATTACAGCTCTTACAGACCAATATCATTACTAAATAATGATTATAAGAAATTTATGTCAGTTTTAGTTGACAGAATAAAAATTCCTTTATCCCAAATAATTAACAATGATTAAATTGGATTTACATATAATAGACATTAACAAAACAATATTAAAAGAATTATAATCCTAATAGAATTCCTAAATAGGGAAAATTAAGAAGCATTGATATTGGATTAGACATAGAGAAGGCCTTTGATTCCTTAAATTGGGATTATTTATTTAAAATTTTAGTCTTATCTGATTTTCCCCCTCCTTTATTTCACTCATAAAAAACTTTTATGAAAATAATTCAGCCTATGTTAAATTAGGACATTTCACTTCATAATCTATCCATCTAACAAAAGGAACTAAGCAAGGTTGCCCCATGTTCCCTATCAGACAACTGTCCCAAATACCTCGGTTTTTACTGAGTTTTGGGGTCCCACGATTCCCGAGTTGCACCCCATTATTTCCAATCTTTCAAGCTATTGTTTAAATTTACATGCTTTTTGGAGCTGACGTCATCACTTGCATGATGACGTCAGCATGCCATGTGTGTTTGAATACTGGGACTGCCATTCAGGCAGAAGACAGGAGGATTTACTTTTAAAGTCAACTCATCCATTCAGGCTGTCTCGTCTGTCGCAGGATTTACTTTTACTGATCTGCAGAGCCACTAAGCAGTAGGAGGATTCTGAATTATTTAGAGGTAACTGCAGGGCTTGTTTGGTGCAGCCGTTGTTACATTTAGAAGTAACTAGTGTGTGTGTGTGTGTGTGTGTGTGTGTGTGTGTGTGTGTGTGTGTGTGTGTGTGAATGCCCCCAATGGAATACATCTGGTGGATAGAGGTACTCAGGCCCAAACGCTGTACCTTGGGTACAGGTAAAAAGAGCCTAAAGTCCCTAGCCACCATCACTTGTGAATGTATGCCTTACATTTTTGTTCTGTTCCTCTGGTTTTCAGGAGTGGTAAAACAAAACCTTTTATTTTAGCAATTTTCTAAGGTTATAAGATCAGTATTTGAAATGTGTCCCTATTTTGGGGCTGTATTCCACCATTATTGGCTTTGTTCTGTAGTTTTGTGCTAAGAGGTTGAGAGCTATGGTGAGAAGTGAGAACTGAACTCACTAAATGATAGCCATTTAAGTTTGTCTTCTTGTCTTTCAAGAAACTGCTGATTTAGCTTAGTGGTATGTTGCTCTGACTGTAGTGCACAGGGTTCTGGGTTCAAGCCCTGGCAGTAAAATGCATGGTGGTAACAACATTTTATGCAAGCAACTTTCCAAAATTATACAAGCAATGTTTAAAATGTGTCCCTGGTTTTTGGCCTTTTGCCCACCCCCAATGGAAAATAAGTTCAAGAAGCTGTGCGACATGCCTATGGCTTTCACTACTGTGATTCTGTATATATATATATATATATATATATATATATATATATATATATATATATATATAGTGTGTAGAAGTAGACTGTTATCATGGAATCTGAATAGGGCAGTTTTGTCATTATTGGTGCATGCATTTTGCTTCACTGCCTACTGGAAAAAATGTTAAAGCAATAAATTTAAAATGCAACTGTGTGTGGAAATAGACTGTTATCATGGAAATGTTCTGAATAGGGTAGTTGTGTCATTATTGGTGCATGCATTTTGCTTCATTGCCTACTGGAAAAAATGTTCAAACAATAAATTTGAAATGCAATTGTGTATGGAAGTAGACCTTTATGATGGAAATGTTCTGAATAGGACAGATGTCATTATTGGTTAATGCATTTTTGTTTCATTGCCTACTGGAAAAATGTTTAAACAATACATTTAAAATGCTCTCTAACTTAAGTCTAACAAGTGTGCTGTATTATACAAGGAATATAATTTAATAAAGTCAGGAAGGTGCATCAAATAATGTATGTATGTTGTTTTGTGTGCATGGGGCCTCTGATTTGAAAATAGCCCAAAGGTTATCTTTATCCACTACTGGCCAGATGCATTTTATTCAGATGTGGTGTAGGTTTTAATGCTGTTTTAATGAATGTGAGTTTCAAGGGCAGAGAAGTTTTAATGCCAAGTCTATTTTCATTGTGAGACAGTATTGCTTTGTTTAGCAGATATCTATTAGTGTTTGTGCATTGTGCTACAAAATCTAAAAAAAATCCAAATAATCATAGTAGAAGTAAAGCAGTATGTACACATTAGTGTTTATGGTAAATGGGGTGAAATAGCCAGGTAATGGGACACTGGAATGGCTGCAGGGAGTCTCTGGTGCTATATTTTGAATCTGTTCTTCAGTTTGTATTTAAATGTTGGTATCACACAATTTCATTGGACTGAGCGGGGTTGTGTAAATATGTATGCACATTTTACATTAATCAGTGTACAGATTTGTACCTATTTTTCATGGGCCTTTTCCAGATTTTTGATGTTTCCAGGTTGAGAGGTATGTCCCCTATTCTCTTTGCGTTGGCTATAGAAATACTTTCTGTATTCATAAGAAACAATCCCAAGATGAAAGGTATAGATATATATGATCAATACAATTCTAAAATACTGCTGTTTGCAGATGATGTACTTCTCACTGTTCCTAACTCAAAAAAGGTAATAAATGAAGTAGATTCATTAATTGAGAAGTTCCATATGATATCAGGACTCTACTTCAATAAATCAAAATCTAAATTTTTGTTATTGAATAAAAAGAAGGTAATAAATGTAAATGAGAATCATATTATTGGCAAACAAGTTCCCACTTTAAACTACTTACTAATTATATTGTGTAAAGATATGGAAAAGATAATAAATGTAAATTATAATAATATTATCTATACAATAAAATGTCCTGTGAATAAATGGAAAAAAATGTTCTTGACCTTTGAAGATAGACTTCAATTGATAAAGATCATCTTACTTCTTAAGATTCTTTATGTAGCCCAAGCTATTCTGATGATTCCTGACAGACATTTTCTTAAGGAAATAAACACACTTCTACTTAAGTTTTTGTGGTCATCTAAAAGAAATAGAGTTGCTCTTGCACACCATATTCGACTGTGGGAACAAGGAGGGCTAAACTTTTCGGACATCGATACTTATATAAAAACTTCTATATTTAAAACCATTATAGACTGGATAAATCCCAATTACTCCTCTAACTGGAAATAGTTACATTCTGTTATAATAACAAATTAAAATGCCATGTTAAAAAAATCTACCAGTATCAGACAATACTAACAAGCTATAGTTTTTATTATATATATACAATATTTATTTTATTTAACATTAGTTAACCGGGAAAGTCTGACTTGGAACAAAGCCAATTTTCAGCAGAGACGTGAGGGGAAATGCTCCAGACGCATGTCTTTGCAATGTGGGAGGAAACTGGAGTACTCGGAGGAAACCCACATGAACATAGGGAGGACATGCAGACTCCACAAAGAAGGCACCCCGGTCGAGAATTGAACTGGAGAACTTCTTGCTGTGAGGCGACAACGCTACCACTGCAGCACTGCACCATCCGATAATATTTATAATGTAATTTATAATATATAATAATATAATATATAGCAAAGCTTGCTAAGTTGAGTATAATTAATTATCTCTTTAATATTATGGGAACTTTGTTAATGTAACTATTGATGTAAAACTTTGGTTTGATCTATTAATTCTGTTTACAATTACTAAGAATTTTCCTGATAGAGTAAAGAGAGACATTCTTATTTCTTGGGAATAAAAAAAAACTTTATTTGCTGGCAACAGTGCAGTAGACATTTAAAGAGCCTGGATGTTCAATATATAAAGACACAATATGAAATGACAAATCAAGACTGGCTACTACTTCAGAGTGTACTAACATATTCTCAGGACCTATATAGAATAATTAACAAGTCTTCTTTTAAGACTACCCCAAAATTCATAAGGTTGCTATTTGGAATTATATATATAATTATAATATGAAGAATATCATTTCAAATATATAGAGAAAATTAATAACATACAAAACAATACCTAAAACTTATTGGTAATATATCACAAAAAGACAATCTATATGCTTAACATCAGAAAAATAAATCAAACATGTTGCTGTCTGTTAAACTAACATCTAATTCACAGTATTGGAAAATATTTAGTTGGAAGTTTCTACATAGAGCTTTTTTAACACCTGATAGAATTGCTAAAATTAGCTTAACTGAAAATGGGTTATGTTGGAGATGTCAGCAAATAACTAAAGCTAATTGGTCTCATATATTTCATGATTGTATTGCCATTAAAACATATTGGAGTGATGTTATTAACTTCCTACATGCTTTATTTACAGAGTACTTTCTTCTATCTAAAGCACTAATTTTATTAAATATGAATGAAGGCCCTTACTTGAATAAAATGAACCTGTATTCACTATGGACTATACTGGTGAATGCCAGAAAGTGTATTAGCAGGGAATGGAACTCTAATATAGAGTCTACTATGGAGGATTTCTTATCTCTTTTGAAGAAAACAGCATTTATGGAGATCAAAATTAAGAACTCAGAATTTACCCTAAGCCATTAGTCAACAATCCCTGGAGAAAAGTTTGATCATAAATTGATACTCTGCAAATGGACTCTGTCTCTCTTTGATATCTCTGTAACTGAATTTACTAGCTATGTTTCATAAATACTTGGTTTCTTTTATTTATGTCAGGCCAAATATAAATATTGTATATACTTACTTAAATTGATATTTGAAAGTGATTTAATAAGATTTGTTTTGGAAATAATAAAAATATCTGAGAAAAAAAAGATGATAGCAAACATTATGCAATTTCATGTAGTTCACCCAAAGCTATGCTACAAAAAAAGTAGATATAAATTACTTTATTTCTTCATAACAATAAGGGGTGTACACACTCAAAGTGGTGATAACCGCTGGTGGTGGTACGGGGCTGTTTGTGGATGAAAATGCCTTATCCTCTTATCATCTGGTAATTTTTAAACAGTCTTTAATATGGCTTTGTAGGACGTTGTGTGTGTGTGTGTGTGTGTGTGTGTGTGTGTGTGTGTGTGTGTGTGTGTGTGTGTGTGTGTGTGTGTGTGTGTGTGTGTGTGCGCGCGTGTGTGAATTAATTTGGAATAATTTGGCTACTATGTGGTTGCATTGTACAAATTTGAAACATAACTTTGGTCATTATTCTTATTAATTTTTTACAAAGACATCTGAGAAGGATATAGTCAACAATATAGCTGTAAATTGCTGGGGGGAACGTCTGCGGATAAAAATGACTGACTGAGATGAAAGTTAGAAGTCACTTTGCAGAACTGGTGTGCATCTGTGTAAAACAATTTGGAATTCTTATCACAATCAGAAATGATATGTACACAGTCAAAGTGACAGGAATTGATTACCGATACTGATGGATTATAATGCTAGTAGTCTGAGTGTCTTTTTATGGATGAAATGTTCTGAAATGGGTACTTTTGTCATTTTCATTATTAACAGTGTCAGTGGTGCAGTGGGTAGCACATGCACCTTTTCTGCAGAAAGCTGTGAGTTCTATTACCCCACCAGGTAGATTAACTGCTAACACTGCAGTGCAGCACAGGGGGCTATTGCCTTTGAAGAGATATAAAACAGAGCTTCCATATGCTCGAGTTCATGGCAGCTCAGGTGGATGCGAAAGATCCACAGCATCTATCAATGAGAATAGGGAGAAGTTTCCAGGAGCCCTGGCCAAATCTCCCCCAGTAGTATAAATCCTACCTCTTGTCTCCCTTGAAGATATTGAATATATATATATATATATATATATATATATATATATATGTATATATATATATATATATATATATATATATTCCCTTTAGAAGCTTGAATTACTTCTTCTTCTTTCGGCTTTTTCCCGGTTAGGGGTTGCCACAGCGGCTCACCTGTCTGCTCATGATTAGCTGATTAGCAGTGGAGTTTTACAGTATTGAGGTGCCAGCCCGGCACCCAATGTTCCACAGAAGGCACACACATGCACACACTCACACCTAGAGCCAATTTAGAGTGCCCAATCCACCTACAGCATGTCTTTGGGATGTGGGAGGAAACCAGAGCACCCGGAGGAACCCCACACGACCACAGGAAGGACATGCAGACTCCACACAGAAGGCACCTCAGCTGAGAATTGAACCGGACAACCTCTTGCTGTGAGGTGGCAATGCTAAAATGTTGAAATTCAGTATTTTGAGCCTATAAAGTGGAATCCTGAAAAGAGTGAAAGCTTAGAAGCGCGAAATTCAAAACCTCAAATACAGGAGGTTTTGAATTTCATGCTTCTGAGGTTCCGCTGTGGTTATGGATTCAGTGTGTGCATGTGTGTGTGTGTGTTAAGGGTTTTGGGTAGGGGCACAGCCCCCCAAATGGGGGGTGCAGGGGTGCTTTCCCCCCTGCTTTTATGTAATAGGGAACTTGTGTTTGTGTGTGGGAAGGATGTTGTGTGTGTGTGTGCAGTAGTAGCGTGAAATTAAAAATCTCTGGTGTGCGAGATTTTGAATTTTGTGTTTTTGAGTTTTTGCTGTTTCAAAAATTCGATTTTATAGCTTCGAAATACTGTATTTCGATATTTCAGCATTTCGAGGATGTAAAGTGAATCCATATATATATATGTATGTATATATATACACACACACACACACACACACACACACACACACACACACACATACATATATACATACATACATGGTTTACTATTGAAATCCTGAAAATGCATTTATCGACCAGAATGTTGACCTCAAATGTGGAAATCCGGAACATCAAGGAAGCATCCACATTGAACCTGAATAGTTCAATGTATTTGACATAGCAGTAAATGACGTCAGTCACCCAAGATATGCAGAGTAACTTACTGTTACACTCTACAGTCAACGGCATGTGCATTTTACTATTTTGCAGGTGGGCAAGCTTCCCTGCACCCCCCATGTGGGGGCTGTGCCCCCCCATCTCCTGCAAATTATATATACCAACTCCAAGATCACATTACAGTTGGAAACTGGGTTAATTCCCTGGTCCATACTAAACTGCAATCTTCACTCACAATTCCGAATTCAGATAATCGAAGTACACTGCTCATTCAGTATTGTGTATTCGATGCATTGTGGTTTGGCATTGTACCCATTAGAAAAGTGCCTTTCGCGCACATGCCATTCACACACAGGCAAACTACACACACACACACACACACACACACACATATATATGTTAATTACACAAATGGTAAAACATTGAGATGAAATACACAAAAGATGAAAATCACAAGCAATGAGTATGCCAAATCACATTTGAAGGTAAGTAATTCAGAATAGACTAATATGTAACAGACACACAGCCCACATATTCTGCAGTACTTGCCTTTGAGGTCATGCTATTCGATGACATGTGGTTCGACATTCTCATTATTCATGATTTTCATGTTTTGTGTATTTTTCATCTGGATGTTTTACCATTCAAGTTATTGATGTTTCGTAATTATAATGCAGACCCAAATGCACAGACACACACACACACACACACACACACACACACACACACACACACACACACACACACACACACACACACACACACACACACACACACACACACACACACAGATATAGAGACAGATAGATAGATAGATAGATAGATAGATAGATAGATAGATAGATAGATAGATAGATAGATAGATAGATAGATAGATAGATATACACATATGCACACATTTTGTTTCACTACTTATTGGAAAAAATGTTCAAGACTACAAATTTAAAATCCACTATAACAAATGTCACTGTATTAAGCAAGAAATATAATTTAAAACAATAAGGAAGGTGAATAAAAAAAAAAACAAGCACTTATGCATAGTTCTAAAAATGTGTGCAAGGGGTGCATAGTTTGAAAACAGCCCAGGACCCAATGTGCATTTAATTTGCCACTGGCCAGTTATATTTTCAATGAATGTGAGTTTTCAGTGAAGAGAAATCTATTGTTGCTAAGTCTATTTTCAATCTGAGACTGTCTAGTTTTTTTAGCTTTGCAAATAACCATTGGTATTTGTACTATGAAATTTGAAATCAAAGTTTTAAATAAAATCCAAATTTCTGTAATATTTGTTAAGTAAGTATTAAGAAAATAATATACACACTGACATGTTTGAAAAGTGTTTATAGTAAATGAGGAAAGACAACCAAGTAATGGGACAATGGAATGGCTGCGGGGGAGGGGGACCATGGTCCATTACCCCACCTAGGTGACCATGATTAAGCTGTTTGTATTTATATTACTGAGTGAAATTTAACCAGGGCATTGGGGAAGTTTCCCTACTCATTAGTGTATGGGAACGCTATTGTTGGTGGGACGTTCAACTTCCTGTTTCCATTACAAGAATGTAGGCAACTAGGAGAACCTAGAAGGAAGATGATCGTAGCATGCATGTGTATTGGTGAGCAGCAGAAGGATGAGGAGAGCCTGAAGGAGGTAGCAGGAGAGGAAAGTCATCGGTCAACTGAAGAACTTGAGATAGAGGGATCAGTTTAGTTGTTGAGGAAACAGGAAGGTGAAGTGAAAGAGAATGGCGAGAAGAAGGTAATCTGACCTTCTCAGGACTCTGAATACTTATTCCAAAAAAGATTTGCTTTCTGTGTTGAAATCAGAGTGTATGATTACAACCCTGCAATTGGGAGGATGTATCCCTAAGGGATATGATAAATCAGAATGAACCGGAAAATGAAGCAGCAGCATCTTGGGGTGATATTATGGACAAAATTCAGGAAGAGGAGGTGAAAGAAATTACAAACAAAAATAAGTCATATGTGAAGAAGCAAGTAAGAGAAAGAGAAGAAGAAAAAGAGGTTGTGAGAAAGAAATTTGTTGTGCCGTTTAATAGTAGGGAGGATAAAGAACTTGAAGATATAAGATATGGGACACAGTAACTGCAGCTCTTGGAATATCACCTAAAGAAGTAAGACCTTTTATACTTATTAATAAAGAGACTTACTGTAATATTTTGTTTAAAATGAGACAATGTATGGAAAGTTTTCTAGAGAAATTTGAAAATCAAAAAGATTATAGTCCATGGAATTCTTATGTAGTGCAGACTTTTAACAGAGAAACAAATAAAATATTATTGTGCAATTTCAAAGCAAAGTGGACAAAGAAGCATTAAAAGACTGACTAAAATTGCATGTAGGGATGTTTTGGATACTACAAAGATATATGATGACAGAAGTTTATGAACTGGGAGGTGGGATCCTACATATTCATAGTGTAATAAATGACAAAGGCATTAGAGGTTTTGTAAAATATAGAGGACAACTAAAAATGTGTTTATTCTGTGGAAAGAGTGATCATTTAATAAGTAATTATAAGAGAAAATATTTTATTTGTGGAAATATGGGACACAACGCAAAGAAATGTGATTTGATATGTAAAAAATTTTGGGAAAACAGGATATGACTGGGTAAATTGTGATGAATAGATACAAGATGAAGAACAAAAACAAACACACAAAAGTGTATATGATATAAAAAAGTGTAGAACATGAGCAAGAAAACCAAAATATTATACAACAAAATAAAAAATGTATAAAGAAAATGGAAATAATGATGGTGAAGAATTAGTATTGGAAACAAGTGAAGAAGAAGATGGAAATAGTGAGAGAAAAAAATGTGCAGGGAAAAGTGTAAAAGACAAAAAAAGAAAACTTAAAAGTGTGATTGTGAAAGAAAGTAAAAAAAGCTAAGGGGTAAGATAGAAAATATAAAAGAATAAAAAAATCTGAAAGTTCTATCAATAAATGTTAATAATATCAACAATATTAAATATTAAAACAAGATTAGGTGTTTTGAGATGGTGTATGCTGTTTGACATGCACGTAATTGTGTTAGAAGATTCAAGAATGCTAACTGAAGAAGGAATGTTACAGATGGAAAAATTATGGGGCAAAAGCATTGTGTGGAATATGGGAAAAGATATGTGTTCAGGAATTGCTGTGTTACCTAATGAAACAGTTAAAACTTTAGATTATGCTATAGTTGAATTTTGTAGAATAACAGTAATAGATATAAGATATAAAGAAAGATATATAGAGAATTATTACAAGATATGCATATGTGTTAATAAAAAGGAAGAAAGGAAATGTTAAAAAAAATCTTAAACTATGTATGAGTGAATATGGAAATAGTGGTGGGAGATTTTAATTGTGATTTAAGGAATGAAAGAAAGAAAAAGAATGAAAGAAAGAAAGAAAAAAAGAAAGAAAGAAAAAAGAAAGAAGGAAGTAAAAGTATATGAAGTAATGAAAAGTGTAAGATAATATATATCTATAGCTATATATATCTATTTATATCTATATATCTATATCTATATATCTATATTTCTCTCTCTCTCTCTCTCTCTATATATATATATATATATATATATATATGGGAAAATAAACATTGGACTTATAAAAACAGAGATTGGATTATTTTGTAATATCCAATAGTTTAAAAATTATAAAGGAGGGAAAACTGTTTTTTCCAGATTATCTGATCATCTGGCTAAATGGATAGAAGTGAAGGAGAGAGAAGAGTATACAAGGTTAGGTAAAGGAATTCAAAGACTGAATGAGAAAGATTTAGATGAAAGTGATAGAAAGGAAATTGATCAAATATGGAATGATCATGCATAAATGAGAATCTTTTATGAAAACTGGACTGATTGGTGGATACGCTTTAAAGAAAAATATAAAAAATGTTTCTTAAAATGTCAAATGATGAGAAGAAGGAAAGAAAACAAAAGTATAAATTATTAAGTCAGCTATTATTTAAAGCATTAAGAAATAATTAAGACTTCTTCTTCTTTTGGCTTTTCCCAGTCAGGGGTCGCCACAATGGATTACCTGTCTGCTCATGATTGGCAGTGGAGTTTTATGGTGTCAAGTTGCCAGCCCGGTGCCCAACCTTCCACAGAAGGCACACACATACACACACTCACAACTAGGGCCAATTTAGCGTGTTCAATCCACCTACAGCATGTCTTTAGGATATGGGAGGAAACTGGAGCACCCAGAGGAATCCCACGCAACCACAGGGAGGACATGCAGACTCAACACAGAAGACACCCCAGCATCGAACCAAAGAAGCTTTTGCTGTGAGGCGACAATGCTAACTGCTGCACCACTGTGGCTAGACTATTATAAAAAAAAAGAAATAAAAATATGCACTGAGCAAAGAATATGTTATATAAACAAAGGTATTTTCTACAAGGAAAAACAAATAAGTTACTCTGTATTTGAGCAAGATAGTGAGGGAAAATAAGTGACTTGGAAAATAATAAAAGAGAAAAAGTCAATACTCAAGAAAAGATATTGAAGTAATTAAGCAGTATAGGAACAGCAAGGTAAAAGAGAGACAAAGATTGAAGGTAAATAAATTAAGCAAGAAGAGAATAAGATTATGGAAAAATATAAATATAGGAGAATTTGATTAAATTTTAAAAGATATGGATATGGAGAAAGCTACAGGAATAGATGGAATTGAATATTATATGTATTATAATATAAAAGAGTGGCAAAAGTATATTTTATGGAAGTATTGAATGAATGGTTAGAAAAGGGATAGTTAAAAAGAAGTATGTACAGAGGCTATTAAATTTATATGGAAAAAAGGAAAAAAAAGACATTAGAAATTGGAGACCAATAGTATTAAATAATATGGATTACAAAATATTTATGAGAATAATTGGGAAACGATTAGGATAACTATATATAAGTTAATGGAGTCTATGAAAAGGAAGTCAAGATTTATTATGGATATTAAGAGAGATAATAGATGATATTGTAAATGAAAAAGTAGAAGCAAAAATAACGGTGAGGGATGTGTGTAAGGCTTGTGGCAGAATATGATATGAGGAATTATGGAAGATTTTATGAGATTATAATGTAAGTCATTAAATAATCAAAGTTGTAAGATCAATATATGAGAATAATAACATTAAAATAATATTAAGTGGATACTTAAGTGTGGAAATAAGAATAGAGTGTTGGATAAGACAAGGGTGGCCAACTTTGGTGTCGAGCTGCCCCAGCCCTCGCGCCCAACCAGAAGGCACACACACACACACACACACACAGGGGCCAATTTAGAGTGTCCAATCCACCTGCATGGCATGTCTTTGGGATGTGGGAGGATGTCTCTTGAGGGGGGGGACCCACACCACTCACAGGAGGACATGCGCGATGAGGACAGGAAGGCACCCCAGCCGGGATCCGACCGAACCTCTTGTGGAGACCCGCAATGCTAAATCTCGACAATCACTGCATTTCTCTACAGTGGGTACAACAAAACAGTTTATTATTTAGATTAGTCATGAATGTGAGTGCTAACAAAATTAATAGAGAATTGAAAATGGCAAGGTATGAGATAAAGGAAGTATATGCTCCAATTATTCTTACATATGTAGATGATATAGTTTGTTTCCTCTGTAATATTGTTAATTTGTCTAATCTCATGTATTATGTATTGTGTGTTTGGTTTTTTCTTTTCCTCGGGTCTCCACTGAAAAAGGGTAATTCTTACCAAGCTGGACCAACCCGGTTAACAAATGCAAATAAATAAATAAATACTAAGAACAAGAAATTGATGGAATAAGGAATTAGAAAATTAAATTGGTATTCAAATATGCTTGCTTTAAGCATTAATAAAGGCAAAAGTAAAGGAGTAGTTTTTGAGTGAATTGGAAGGTCTACACTTTAATGATGACAACATAGATATTTGGGAATACCATTTGGTATAAACACAGAAAGACAAATACAATGGAAGAGACATATGCAAAGGTTGAAAGAAATATGTATATTCCTGAGATGATATAGATTGTCTTATAACAAAAAAGTATACTTAATAAATTCTATTCTTTTAGGTAAAATAGCATATTTGGCAACTGTATTTATGATCCCATCCAAGTATGAAAAGAACTGTTGATTACACTTTCATTTATTTGGGGATCAAGGTTGAATCCTGTAAGAAGAGGAATATAGTATGTTAAGGAGAAAGAAGGGGGATTAGGATTAATTAATCCTATATTTCATGCTGTCTCTTTGAATCTGCATAAAATGTAGATAGGATTAAAAAGAGAAGGTAGAAATATAGTAAATGATATAGGACATTCAAATATAAAAATGTTTAGGAAAGATTAAGAGATGGAAAATGATGAACAAATAATGTAAATGAAGATATTAAACAATATCAACACAAGATATTGTTATGGAAATTGAAAATGGAAAATGTAGAAAAAGAATAAAAGTGAGTGGTACTTAAATATAATAAGTGAAAATTATATTTATCCTTGCAAAGATTTAGAAAATGAAAAAAATAATTGCAATTAAAATAAACTCTGATGAAATAAAAATATATGAATATAAAGATTTTATGTGGAGATTAACAATAGGCAAATTTCCTGTTAAGGCAAATATGCCTTATAAAAGGATACAAGAGAAACTATCCAACTATTATGGGGAAATCAAGATAACAGAGCATTTTTTGGAAGTCTATAAGAGTAAAGACATTGTGGAATAAATTGTGTGAAATTTACATATTGGATGATTTCAAAACTGTAAATGATAAATATGAATATGATAGAATATGTCTATTATAGAAACAAAAGGAAAAAGGAGGTGAAGCAAATTGATAGAAAGTTGTTTTATATTTTAGGGGTGATTTGGAATGAAAGGCTGAATGAAATAAAATACAATGTGAAATGGATATCGTCTGACATTTTGAAGAAGATACATTTCTGGTTGTGGAAAAAGGGGTAGGGGGAATAACTGAATATATGTCATATTTTATTTTGTAATATAAATTGCAATCAATTGTAAATAATGTATATAATGTATATAATGCAAATAGTATATGTCAGTTGTTATAAAGAACTCCTACTATTTTGATTGGTGCCATAGGATCTTTTACAAATACCTGAGCTACCACAAACTTAGACAGATGGGGCTTCAGTTGAATGTCTCATCTGAAGCACGACAATCAGGAGTGCAGCAGCCCCATTATGCTACATTGCAGAGTCACCAGTCCATCTACCTGGTGTGGCAGTATAATCCATAGCCATTTGCACTAAAGGTGAGGGTGATACCTGTTGTATCACTATCACATTTTATAGCACAAACACTAATGGCTATTTGTTAAAATAAAACAGACTCACATTGAAAACAGACTTAGCATGAGCTTGAATATCACAATCACTGAAAAAGCTTTAAACTTCACATTCATTAAAAAATGTGACTGGCCAATGCTGGATTAAGTGTACCTTGGTCCCCAGGCTGTTTTCAAAACATGGACAATCTGAACACATTTTTATGACCATGTATAAATGTATGTATTCTTCAATTCATCTACCTGATTGTTTTAAGTTAATTTCTTGTTTAATATACCAACATTTGCTAGAATTCATTTTAAATTTGTAGTTTGAACATTTTTCAGTAAGCAGTGAAATAAAATGTATGAACCTATAATGACTGACCGACTGTAATCCTCAGTGATTTACCAAAGGGTCTGGCAGTCGGTATAGTGGATTAAGGCTCTTGCTTCTTATAAACAAGGTACAGGATCTGAGCTTGAACAAGTCACTGAACTCAACTACCATCTCTATGTAAGGCATCTCACATCCACCCCTCTCTTTTGGGTTACATAATGCCCCATCACAAAGAAAAACAATGCTAATGTTATATTCTAGTAACTCTGTATCTGCAATGTTCTTGTTTTGCTCTGTTGAACTAGTTTCTTGCTTATGTTGCTGCTGCTGCATTCTCGTATTTGTGAAGATTCCAGGTTCTTCTCAAGCCTGAGTCTGTTGTCCCAATCAGCTATGAAATCCTATTTTGTGCTTTGCTCCATCCATTTGCTGCTACTGAATTCTTGTATTTGCAAAGGTTCCAGGTTTCATTTGAGACTGCCATCCCACCTGATTGTGAAATAAAATCTCTCACTATGCCCCATGCATTTGCTCTCATTGGTTGATGTTTCCAAGCAGGAAATTATCCATTTAATTGCTCTCAGATCTAAGTAGGTAATCTGCAAAGCAAGGGGATGAGACACTATACTGAGAGTGGAAGAAACTTTTATTTAAATCTTAAGGCAGGCAACAGTACTAAGCCAACAAGTTATCTTTTTTTTAAATTAAATTAATGTTGTGGCTGCGCCACTCCCAGAGAGTACCAGGCCCGAGGAAGCTGCCAAGATTGCCTAGTGCTGGATCTGGCCATGCACATTATGTCTATCATATTTTCATTTACATTCTGTCTAATCATATTTAAATACTAGAGTTTTTAAAATACTAATTTACTGCAGAATTTTAATGATTGGATTAACTGAATGAATTCTCCAAAATGCATCTAGCTGCTTAGATTCTGTGAAATGGGAAGTTGTGTGTTTGTCAAAGTTAAAAAATTATTTTCAGTTTCTTCTTCACCTACTGATATTTAGAGCAAAGGTTCATTTGCTTTGGCAGAAAGGTTCACTGTTACAGTTATCTTTGATAAGCTGAGCAACCGCAATTCTACAACAACATAAAAAACACATTTTGACTTCTGATAAATTATTACATCTGTATCCCTGCTGCAAATTTCAGAAATATTTTTTATTGGTATGATGATGGGTTACTGCCTTCCTAAAGTAATATTTGCATCTGAACAAAAGTATACAGAAAGAAAAAGTTATCATACCATATTGATAAAAATGGTATTTCCATTGTAATTAACTTTACAATTAAATTTAGATATTTGTACGTTTCCTACAGAAAGGCATCACTGAGACCAATGACTGGAGTCAAAACCATGGCCTTAAGCTTAACGCCAACAAATGTGGTGTCATCCCTTTGGGAAAAACTCAGTTCTCACTAATCACTACATCAATGGGAGCCCACTGAACACTGAAGGCTTTATAAGAGATCTGGAGACACAGGCTGACAGCGACCTCTCCTTCAAACACCACATTGTCACTGTGGTCAGAAAGTCCTTCTATGTGGCACATCTCATTATCAAGAGTTTTGCATCCAGGAAGAAAGAGGTCATCATCTCTCTCTACTCTTCCCTCATTAGGCCAATCATCGAGTATAATTCCCCATTTGGCATGTACCTCACTAGACACATGCAACAGCTGGAAAAGCCACAAAAGTACCTTACGAAGAGGATCCTAGGCCTTAGACACATGTCTTACATGGACAGACTCAAAAAACTCCAGCTCATCTCTCGCATATCGTCTACTATTTTATTGTATTTATTTATTTATTTATTTGCAGTTGGTTTACCAGGATAGTCCATTGGGCCAAAATGAACCTGTTTTCAATGGAGTCCTGGGGAGAAAAGCTCCAGACAATATAGATTATATAGTATTAGAGACATACTAAAACATTATAAAATCTCAAGTAGATTATATTAAAAATTAGACATGCTTAAACATTATAAAATCTCAACACAACAAATACAAATACAATGCACAACAATTACAATTAATTTAACAGTGTTAAAACTGATAGCAGATTAAAAGGGATTATACATAAATCCAAAGTTCTACTAAAGTTATTTCATAAAGAGAGTTCAACATATGAGAGGTAGAGTGTAGAGTATTCTTTCATATTCTATAGTAATAACAGGAATGTGAGAGTTATGGATAATGAGAGAGAGAAATCAAGGGTGTAAGCAGGAGTAGGAGGAAATGGGGATGTTCAGTGTAGTTAAGTAGGGTGGGAGCAAGAGCATTCCCACTGGGAAAGGAGATGTGAATAAAGAGATTGTTTGAACATAAAATGGTTAGAGGTAGTACGGATAGATGGAGGTAGAGAGTTCCAGAGACGTAAACGAGCTAACCCATGAGAGAAGATATTTGCCTGGGGGAACGGGTTGGTTTGTATACTTCTAATAGATTTTGGTTGTTGGACCTTAATATTCTATCAGGTATGTGCATTTTAAACACAGAAGAGAGGGAGGGGCAGAGGGAGGGGTTGAAAAATAAGTTTATGTGCAAGGGAGGGTGAAAATAAGTTTATGTGCAAGGGATAGTTGTGTATAGGTGAGCTGATTGGGTAGTTGTGTATAGGTGAGCTGATTGGGTAGTTCTAGCCATTTTAGTTGTTGGAGGAGAGAGCAGTGGTGGGTGTAAGACTTTTGGTTGGTAGCAAACTTGGTGATTTTATTGTAGCAGGAGGAAAGTTGTTTTCTGGGAGATTTGTGTATTATAGTAGTAGAGGCAGGCCATAGAAAGGAGGGAATAAGAAAGGAAGTAGAGAGTGATTTTAGTGGCAGTTGTATGGTAGTGCTTTTGTCAATAGAGCATCCCTAGTTTTTATGTTTTTTAATATTTAGTTGTAGATGGGAGTTGAATTTTAGTTGGTTATCAATTTGGACTCTGTCACTAGTTCCAGTATTTGGGTCTCGTCACTAGTTCCAGTGGAGTGTTATTCTCACTAGTAATAGAGAATGTGTTTGTATTGAGAGAGTTGAGTTTAGAAGGGGTGAATATCATTAATTTCGTTTTAGCGGTGTTGAGTGCTAGGTGATTTGTTTTCATCCATAGTTCAATGGTAGAAAAAGCATCCTAGAGTTAGCTTTTGAGAGTAGGGATAGATGAGGCAGTGCAGATAATGGTCGAATCATCTGCATATCGGATGAATTGGGAGAGAGGATAGCTTGTGGAAATCATTTATAAATATATTGAAAAGGAGGGGACCTAATATGGGAGCCAGGGGACACCAGTCGGGTGTTAAGAAATGAGGAGGTTGCCTTTTCCATTTTTCTGCTTGATATCTCCTGTTAGATAATTAGCTAGATAACCAGTTCAAAAGTGAGGTTAAGTTTGGAGAGTTTTTGGTTTGGGTTAGAAGCAGACTATGATATATAGTATCAAAATTGAGAGAGGAGGTCAAGTAGAAGGGTAGAGACAATTAGCCAGAGTCCCGGGCATTATTTACAGTTTCAAGAAAGGAGAGAAGTGCTGTCATAGTGCTGTGATTTGGTCCGGAACCATGTGTGGGGAGAAAGTAGGTTATTATCTAGTGTGATTTGGTCTCTGAATCCATGTTGTGTAGGAAAGAAGGGTTATTTCCTGAGATATGGTAGGAGTTGAAGTTGGATGCACCTTTCCAGGAGTTTAGAGATGGGAGATAGGAGCAGGATGGCGGAAGTTGGAAACATTGTACCACCTTTATGTAAAGGTATGATGAGGTATGATGAAGGCCTTTTTCCAGATTTGGGGGAACTTATCTTCTTGAATTGAATTAAGCATGCTAATATGCTAATGGGGGGAGCAATTGCTTGCAGAGCTAGAAAAAAAGAAGAAGAAGAATGCCATCAAACATTGGTGCATGGTTTTAGCTCTGAAGGAGTTTTTGTATGGTAGATGTGGGTATAGGTTTTAGAGAATGGAGAGGAGAGCGGAGAGGGGGTGTTAGGGGTTGAAAAGGATGAGGAGGAAGAGAGAGTAGGAGAGCAGGTGGATATTAGGAGGGGGTAGAGAAACATGAGGAGGGAATGAGAGGAGAGAGAGTGGATGATGGGTAAAGAGTAGTAGATATGAGTGTGGCATTGGTTATAGTGTTGGGTTGAGTGTAGTTGGGGTAGGATGGAGGTGAGTTGGGTTTGTGTTGTTGGAGAGAGAAAGAAAGGGCTTGTTTTTTGGAAATAGAAAAAAAAAAAAATTTAATTTAGTAGCTAAGTCTATATCAGTTGTCAGGGTCAGGCGTTGGGTGACTGTTTTGCTGGGATGAAGTAAAGTGGAGATGCCTTTCCAGAATTTTAGAGGATTTGTTTTGTGTTGTTTTGAAGTATGAAGAAGTAATTTTGTCGATCAGAGATGATAAGCTTTTTTACCCTGTTTCTAAGAGTTTTATATTCATTATGGATGAGGGGGGTCTTATTTTTCTGGTATTTAGCCCAGACTTTGTCTCTTTTCCGCATAGTAGCTAGTGTGTTTTTGGTGAGCCATGGAGCAGTTTTAGTTTTTATTCTTTTTGTTCTTAGAGGAGTATGGAAGTCTAGTAGTTTTAGGAATGTGGTGTTGAAGTGGGCAACAACATTATCTAAGGGTAGTGTTTTTAGACAATTCCAGTTTATTGTTTTTAGGGAGTTAGTAAAGGTTGATGGATTAAATTTTTTATGATTATGTGTTGTAAAATAGTTATGGGTACGATGTTGGATTAAGGGGAGTCAGTGAATGAAGATGGGTATATGGTCACCAAGGGGATCAGGAAGAGTACCACTGTCTGAGAAATAGTGGGGATGAGAGACTAAGATCCAGTCCAGGATACTGCCAGTGGAGAGATATTTTGATGGGTGTGTAATAGAGGTGATTAGTTGTGAGAAGTTATGTAGGTTAATGTTAAGTGGGTTTGTGGGAGACTGAATGGAGATGTCTGCTTGCCTTACAAAGCCATGACTGACCCAGCTCTGTTAGAAATGCTACATCTAAAGAAATCCCTATCTCTATGCACCACAAGCTCCAGAGACCTCAAGCTCATTACCACAATCAACAGAACATGCTGGAGGGACAGGATCATAACCCAGAGACTGCCCTTGCTCTGAAATAGACTTCCCATACATGTCAAGTAGAGCACCTCACTGGCTCTCTTCAACAGAAATCTTGATGAGTGGATGGGAAATAGAAAGTTCACCCCGAGGATCACTTCAGTGGCACTACTTGATAGAGGCACTGGGAACTAATGTTGGGCAGCATGATACCAGGGGACTTGTATGGGCTAGGCTTGTAAAGGCTACAGAGACATTAGCCTAGTACACACATATGAACCTATGAACCTATAAGTTATTACTATCTGAATATCTTTTTCAGTATACATCATCTTTATTTCATACCTCTCATAGTAATAGGACAAAAATCTGAAAATTCCAAAAATAAGGGGGGGGGGTCACTGAAAAAACAATCAGTAAAAACAAAATGAAGACTCCAGCCAAAGTTAGAACTTCCACAAATTAAAATGACAAAACAAGTTATGGATTCAGAATCATCAATTAGCTGAAACACCTGATGTTCATAAGGATCATTTGTATATATCCCATGTGCCTCTAATACAACAGGTTTGGGAGGTCACATTGTGGAAGTTCAAGCTTTGCTGGAGTCTTGTTTTTAAAAATAAGGGGGGTACAAAAATTCAGAAATCATGAACAATTTTAATTACTCTAAAATCAAAAATTTTATGAGGGAGAGTACATAAATGTGAGTAAAAACCAGGGCCATTTGAGAGTTATTTCCCATTTTATGTGACAAGTTATTTCTTATTTTATGTGACTATCAACAGCATCTAAATCTAGTTCAGCGTCCTTAAGGAGCCATTATGTATGACCGAGCATACACTAACAAAAGATAAAAAAATAAAATAAAACAGTCTCCTACTGTACATACAAAACAGTAATTTTTTTGAAAATTAGTGATGCTGGAATGAAGTAAGCAAAGCATACAGCTGTTTTATACTATACCCTGGTTAACCAGAGCACTTTTGAGTTTTCAGGTAGTTTGGAGACATTGAACCTCAGCATTCACAAAGCAAAACCATTTTATTTCCTAGTTACCTGGTACCATGAATTATCTGTTTCTTCATAGTATGGATGCACATGCCATTAAAATAATGTTCAGGGCCTATGTACAGCAAGAACATTCCCCAAAAGTTTCAGTCTCTATTTCTATTTGGCTCTTGAACTCTTACTTAAATAGCTACACCCTTGAAGGAGGACTACAGCACTTCTTGAATGGGACATTCCCACATCTAGATATTACAGTGCAGTATTTAATAAACACATACCAGAATACTATTCCCCTGATGACCAAGTCATACCTGATGAATTCTGAACTATCATGTAACCAAGGTCATAAGTGTTTCATAAAACCTTTAGAATAAAAAATATTGAGAAAGATATGTCTCCACTAAATTGCAACTTACTGTTTTCAAAAATGTCTGAAAGCTGACCTAATAAATACAATTATAAATGTATGACTATATTTGAAAATGGGTTGACACTTACATGGTTTGACTGAAGTTTCAAACAACTTAACTAACAATAAAAGTGGGAGGGTGAGAGAGAGAGAAAGAAGTTGACTAGTTTCCTACAATGCAGCAACCTGGCTATGTTCCATCTATCAGGGGATTTTTGCAAGTGTGTTTTAACTGGCATAAACTGAAGTTTGGAAACAGAGTAAAAGTAAACTGTATCACTTCTGAATGTGGCTTACTAATTTTTTAAATATGTTTAATATTCTCATCCTATTGTCTTACATCTGCAAACATTTTATTTTTAAATGTTAAGGACTGCTTAATGTTTTCCAAATAAGAATATTGTAGATCTCTTGCATCACAGAATGTATGCACACTGCATTTTTACACAGATTACTGTGACAAGAACATGGTTGTAAATGGAGATTTGTGGCCCTGTCCACCTCCCTAAAAGAATTCAATATGAAAGAACTGCAGGACTATTATTTATTTTATTTATTTAACATTTGATAACCAGGGAAAGTCTGACTTGGAACAAAGCCGATTTTCAGTGAAGGCCCAGGGAGAAACACACCAGACACATGTCTTTGTAACGTGGGAGGAAACCAGAGCACCCAGAGGAAACCCACACGAGTGTAGGGAGGACATGCAGACTCCACACATAAGGCACTCTAGCCAAAAATCGAACCAGAGAACCTCTTGCTGTGAGGCACCACTGCACCATCCAAGGACTGAAACTGGCTTCTGTAATTATTGTTCAATTCAATTGTAATTACTGTTCAATAATAATTATTCTGTAACTACAGTTCAATTTGGGGGGGGGGGGACTTCTAATCTCCCTTCCACTGATGTCTATGGCTGGCAACTTTATTATAAGGCGATGAATATTGATTGGGTTATGACAACACAATTCCATCTGCAGTTCCTTTTGAAACACATATACTGCCAAGCATTATTTGCCTTTGCTTACCTTTATTCTGTACATTCTTTCTGATTTTATGGCATAAAAGTGGGTCACTATTCAGTGTCTCTTTTCCCACTTTTACATTATCTACTGTAAAGCCAAACACATGTAGTGCCATAAATGTACTATAAAATTGGTTTGGTTTCTATGCACTTTTCTGATGCTTTTATTAAGCATCTCTAAGAGCTATTAAGGTCTTGTCTCATACTAGAGTTCAACAGCCAGCAGTACTTTCCACCACAGAACCCCACCAGAAGACAAAACAGCTGTTGGACATGGCCACACTTTAAAACAATGTGAGTGAAGTGTCTGAGAGCTTTTAAAACTGTTTGTTTCTCAGAGAGACACTGTTTCTGTATACTTTCTGACACATTTTTCTCTGAGTGAGAGTACATGGAACAAGTAAAGCTCCATGGACTAGTAAGCATTGATTGGTTCTTTCCAATGTTAGCTCTTATTATGGATTCTTGACATGGCTGTTGTCCATTTGTGTCATTGTTTCTCCTACTTTATCCCTTACTTTTCATTTTCCACCGGCTGGGTTTACTGCTACATGAAGCTTGGCCCATGGACTCTCAACAAGGCTAAGTAAGTTTTCTTTGAATGCGCTGGTTTCTTCCCATGGCTGAGTAGGTTTTCTTTGAATGTGCTGGTTTCTCCCCATGGCTGAGTAGGTTTTCTTTGAATGCGCTGGTTTCTTCTCATGGCTGAGTAGGTTTTCTTTGAATGCGCTGATTTTGTCCCATAGCTGAGTAGGTTTTCTTTGAATGCGTTGGTTTCTTCCCATGGCTGAGTAGGTTTTCTTTGAATGTGCTGGTTTCTTCCCATGGCTGAGTAGGTTTTCTTTGAATGCGCTGGTTTCTTCCCATGGCTGAGTAGGTTTTCTTTGAATGCGCTGGTTTCTTCCCATGGCTGAGTAGGTTTTCTTTGAATGTGCTGGTTTCTTCCCATGGCTGAGTAGGTTTTCTTTGAATGCGTTGGTTTCTTCCCATGGCTGAGTAGGTTTTCTTTGAATGTACTGGTTTCTTCCCATGGCTGAGTAAGTTTTCTTTGAATGTGCTGGTTTCTTCCCATGGCTGAGTAGGTTTTTTTTGAAAGTGCTGGTTTCTTCCCATGGCTGAGTAGGTTTTCTTTGAATATGTTGGTTTCTTCCCATGGCTGAGTAGGTTTTCTTTGAATGCGCTGGTTTCTTCCCATGGCTGAGGAGGTTTTCTTTGAATGCACTGGTTTCTTCCCATGGCTGAGGAGGTTTTCTTTGAATGCACTGGTTTCTTCCCATGGCTGAGGAGGTTTTCTTTGAATGCACTGGTTTCTTCCCATGGCTGAGTAGGTTTCCTTTGAATGCGCTGGTTTCTTCCCATGGCTGAGGAGGTTTTCTTTGAATGCACTGGTTTCTTCCGATGGCTGAGTAGGTTTCCTTTGAATGCGCTGGTTTCTTCCCATGGCTGAATAGGTTTACTTTGAATGCGCTGGTTTCTTCCCATGGCTGAGTAAGAATACAACTAAATAATGCTGATCCTCTGTGTCTTGACATGCCAACCTCAGAGCAAGGTCACAACAAAAATGAAAGAAACTGGCCAATATGAAATAAAAACAGTGCTTATTATCCAAAAAGTTAAGCGCTTTCACTCGCTGCAGTGCAAGCTTCATCAGAACACCATTAAAATGTTGTAATAGCATTTAAATAAACTCATTGGTGCCAAAATGCGCAATGTTAAAGCAACATATACACAGTATAATCAGAAAGGAGTGTTAGTTCCTTGTAATGCCCATAACAACATAAATGATGCATATTATCATAAAATGTATGCATACTGTCATAAAATACTGTGTATAATTCTGTAAACTAATACACTAACAAAAATTTATCTGTAAACTTATTACACATAAAATATAATGTTGTAATCTTTGAAAAATCAAAATGAATAAATAAATAAAAATCCAATTGAGTATAAACAAATAATTAACTTATTTTCAACATCAGCTTAATAGTGATATAATCGTTGTTGGTTCCCATGGCTGAGTAGGTTTTCATTGAATGCGCTGGTTTATTCCCATGGCTGCATAGGTTTTCTTTGAATGTGCTGGTTTCTTCCCATGGCTGAGTAGATTTTCTTTGAATGTGCTGGTTTCTTCCCATGGCTGAGTAGGTTTTCTTTGAATGCGCAGGTTTCTTCCCATTGCTGAGTAGGTTTTCTTTTTGTTTATTGGCTAATGTAAACTGTGCATATATAGACATTCCCAGATTTTGGTTAAATAGGGTACAAGATAGACTATTTCTAATAATGCAGCTAAATATAAGTTATAAACTTGCTTAAGACTTCTTTCAAACAACAGATGTCTCTTCTTTTCATGATGTTGCTTATAAGTAGAATATAACATTTTTAGCTGAATCACAAAATCCTTTTTAACCCTAGGGTGCTTTGAACTTGTATTCAAAGTCAAAACCAATAAAAATAGAACTTTATGCATTTTTCACACCATTTGTTAAGCCTAGTATTACCTACCACCGACAGGTGCTAACCAGCCTGCACAATAATGGCACCTCTGGATCCCAATCCCTCCTGCCCCTGGCTGAGGAGCTCTGCTTTGAAGGAAAGGGGTTTTATCATTCAGCGATTAGGTGCTACTACCCACGTAGACAAGAGATAACTCTGCATTCACTGGACTTGAGCATATTTGCAGGGGGCAGCTTCTCCTGTATAAACTGCACAATATGTCTGGTGATGACTGTAGCAACTGCTGAATGGCCTAATCCACTCCTGAACCTATCTGGAACTTTACTTCAAGGTGTTTTCCTAGCATTCTGTCTCCTTCCCCTCAACTACTGTCACAGAGAGAACCTGAAGAATATCCACAGTGCTATTTCAAGGTCAAAATGCAACTCATTGTGTCCTGTTTTTAAATACATGGCTTTCAGGTATCCTAGTTTTAATGACCTCATTAATGTAGAAATACATACTTTCCGGTTTTTGCTTGTCATCCACATACCTTTCAATGTCTGAACATTATTAATTATAGTAGTGTCCTTTAAAAAACATATAGAGGGCTCAAAAGAGAAACATTTTCTCATATATATAAAATTATTTAATACAAGGTCTTTCGCTAGGAGACCCCATATAGTTAATATGGAGTCTTAATATTGGCTTATTTCAGTTGTTTAACAATGTATTTACCTTTTAGAAGGTCAGTATTTATGAGAAAAATAAGATGTCAGTCAGTAAATCTAGGAGGAGCAAGGGAAAATTTGGAGTAAAAAAAAAAACATTGCACTATGCCTAAATCATAGCAGTTGATAGGTATGGTAGCCTGTACAGAGAAGAAAACATTGACATCCAATCATTTAATGATGTACCATCCCACCATTTCTCCATTAGTGTTCCTTCATTCAGACCAGTTTGTCAGTATCTTACTCTACATGGTATACATTAGCATATGTCACATATTCAGGTTCCCCTCTGATGGTCCTTAACATGGTCTTTGATACTTTGTCCTATACTTTTCTTTTCAATGGTCTCCTCTAATTAACTAAACCTGGGGCAGGAGCTGATAATATATTACTATGTACTGGTCTTGATTATTATTTACACTTCGTTTCTCAGTTTTCTGTAAACTACGGGAACAATGGTCTACTTCCACTATCCACTGCAGTTCTGCTAGCTTTGATATTCTTGAGGACTTTTTTTAAGAGTCTGTGCCTTCTTTTTTTTTTTTTTAAACAGGTTTATTGTTTTAACATACAAGAGAAATATCATAACAATTTTATACAAGTAATTAAAAATAGATATGATTATAACATTCAACAAAACAACTAAAGTATTTACAAAGACATCCACTACAATCAGATCAATTAATTAAACTAAAATACCATGCTATTGAAATTAGGATTTTTTTAACAAATTTTGTAAATTATCCCATACAATATAATAAGATGTTTTTCTAGTTGTTCTTGACCTAATTGTGTTTATTTCCATATGGCACACTATATTCATAACATTTTTAAATTCATTGAACGAAGGAGGTGCATCTGAAATCCAATTTCTGGTTATTATTTTCCTAGCCACTGCTAAAATAGACCATAACAAGGGAAGCTTAACCTTTTTAACACTTTGAGGTACAGGTGTGTTGAATAATATAAGAGATTTAGAAATAATGAAATTATTTGTAAAAAGAGCCTGCAAAAATTCATTAACTGATTTCCAGTATTCTTTCAATTTTATACAGTCATAAAACATATGAGCCCAGTCAGCATTAATTTCTACATTACATCTCTTACATAGATTATCTTTATTATTTATTTTACTCATCATCAAAGGTGTATAAAAAGATCTATGTAAAAATTTCCATGTATAAAGTCTCCAGACAATGGAAGACGTAGTTCTATAGGCAGATTCAATATATATTGTTTATCTTGTTGATTTGGTGGGTCCCCATTAATAGAAGTGAAATAATTCCAGTATGTATCTACACTGTAAAAGTTTCTTGTCTGATAATTTTATGTATGTATGAAAGTTTACCTTTATCAGAAACTTTATGTTGTAAATTTAATATCAAGTAATCAATCAGTGTTGGAATAGATTCTTTAACTGTTATAGACATTAGATCTATTATATCAATGAGATGTTGTCTAAAGGTCTGAACCTCTGACCAGCAAGTTTCTCTTAGATCAAATTCTTGTTTTAAGAAATCTAGATTTTTAACTTTATTATCAGATATCAACTGATACCAGTACTTTAGATCATTATCTATAGCTAAATGAGTTCCTTCAGAAGTAGATAACAAAAGCATACCCTAAGTATACATTATAGGGAATATAATAAAATTCCATTCCCTATACTTAGGGTGCATGAATATAAAGTTACGATAGCTAATAATAATATTTAATGGGTAACAAACCATATGTTTAGGTGTAATAGGTGAAGTACAAAATTCCTTTAGTAACCATAACATGGAGTTATTTACAATCATATTTTTATGTGTTAAGGAGATTTTCATGAAGTGCATACTAATTAGCTCCCAATAATCTTTCCATTTTGACATATGACTGATCTATTAATAAAGTAATAACTTTTACAATAGAAGAAATAGTATATAAATTAAAGTCTGGAAAAGAAATACCCCTTGAGACCAGCTATTAGTATGCTTCTTTAATGCAATCCTAGGTCTATTAGGTGCCCATAGGAAATTTAACATTAGTGTATTCAGTTTCTTGATAATTATTTTTGTAGGTGGAAGTATTATTGATTGTATTAAGTATAAAATCTTGGGGAATATTATCATTTTAATAATTGTAAGTCTCTCCTCCATAGTAAAAAACATATTATTCCAGGTATTAAAAAGATTTTGTATATTATGAAAACAGGTATTATAATTATTATATATAATAGATTTAATATCTTTAGATAGTATTATACCTAAATAAGTTATCTGACCTGAATTGGGTACATATTTAGTAAAATTACTAATGAGAATATTTTTTCGTATATATAGGTAGTATTTTAGTTTTTCTTCATTGAATATTAAACCAGAAATACTTTTAAAATTCATCATTTTATCAAATAGAGACTGCATAGAAGAATTAGATCCTGCTGATGTAATTAGAACATCATCTGCAAAAAGTTGAATTTTGGATGTTGTATTTTCATCTATTTCAAAACCCTCTATGTCAGTACTGTTTCTGATCAAATTAGCCCAAGGCTCCATTACTAAAGTGAATAATAGTGGAGAAAGTGGACATCCTTGTTTTGTACCTTTAAGAATGGGTATTTTTTGTGAAACATATGTTCCTACCTTAATATAAGCCAACGTTCCTTTATATAAATGCTCAATTAGATTTACAAATGCATCTGAGAAGTTTGTGCACTTCAGTAAGGTAAACAGATAGTCCCAACTTACTGAATCAAATGCTGAACTTATATCAAGACTAATAAGTGTTAAATCTTTCTTTTTCCTATTTGCAAAATCAATTAATGTTAAAGTTCTTCTTATATTATCAAAAGTATTTCTATTTACAATGAAGCCTGTCTAATCTATATCTATAATGCCGGGAATTATTGTCTTCAATCTATCAGCAAAAATACTCATAAACATTTTATAATCAACATTAAGTAATGAGATGGGCCGATATGAAGTACATCTAGTTGGATCTTTATTAGGTTTTAAAATTGGCGAAATAAATGTATATTGCCAAGATGGGGGGGTTAACTCAGTTTGGGCCAAAATAAAAACCTTATGTATTAATGAATATGTACTTTTAGAAAGGATTTTATATATCTCTGGTATAATACCATCATTACCCAGTGCTTTGTTTGGTTTAAGCTTATTTATTTGTGTAATAACCTCTGTATATGAAATACTTTTGTCCAATAGTTTAATCTGTTGTTTATTAAGCTTTTTATTCATGTTTGTGGTTATAAACTCCTTTATTTTATCTTTAGGTTCCATGTTAATGTTATTATTGTTAATATTGTGAAAGTGATTTCTAAATTCATCTAATATTTCTGGTAGACTAGAAACATTTTTCTTTTTCCTTAGAGAAAAGATTTCTTTGATATGGTTTTGTTTATTCAACCTTTTGTTTTATTTTTAAGTCTATGTAAGTATTTGGGGCTTATTGAGTAAGACAAAACTTGTATTTCTCTAGAGTTATTTTAACTTTATGAGTTAAAATTTCTTTGTATTTGTCATTTAGTTTGTTTATTTCTTCAATGACTTTCTTATCCATAATATTTTCTTAATTATTATGTTTATAAGAGTCTAATTTACTTTGAATATCTAACAATTCCTTATCCCAAGATTTCCTTTTATTATTATACCATCTTATACTTTGTCCATATAGATATGATTTTAAGGCATCCCAAACAAAGACAATGGAGACTTCAGGAGTATTATTTATGTCTAGAAAATGTTGTACTTCTCAAAGTATATATTCTTTATAGTCTTTTAGTTGAGTTAAGTATGCTGGTATCCAAGAGTCTGTGCCTTCTTGACACTTCTTTGTTAACTTACACTGTTACCAAGCATTTCAGCTATGTTGATGTATGCACTCACGCATTCATCCACACAAGTTTATACCTCCAAGTCTCTAATTTACATGCCTGGTATATCTGGGGAAGCTACAAAATGTATTACTTATTCAGTTAAAGTGAGTTTACATTTGAGAGTTCACATTGACAACCTTTTTTATCATTTGAGAGTTCACATTGACAACCTTTTTTATCATTAACTAATTCTCATATAAAGCATGTATTCACAAAAATATCAGAAGTTAAAAAAAACTGCACACAGTTGCACTGATAATAGCATAGAAAGAATATAATAATTTCATAAAATCTGCACAAACTCCATATGGTTCATATTATAAGAATACTTGCATTACTTAAAGAAAAGGGAAAAAATACAATTTGGCACTGGCCCACAGGTATAAGTGCAAGTCTTCCACATGCAAAACTTTTGGTCTGGGTTCAGCAACTGACACCAGAAATACCAGACAAGGATAGACTTAACTGAGAAATAGAACCTTAAGCAAAAGACACTACTGTGCTCCTTCCCTAGCCAACAGTTTCCTCCTGCACCCCAAAGTACCTCTGTTATTTCCCACCCTGATCACCCCATACCTTCCAGATTACCCTTTTTCCTTGTTTTTCGATACACTATCATCCTTTCAACACACCCTCACTGGCCAGTGCTGGGTTATAAAGGTGGAGGAAGTAAATTAAGTGAGGGGCATGGTGGCTGCTATACCTCAAAAGCCACAGGGTTCTAGATGCCCTGAGGTGCACTTTGTGCTTTTTCAAGCTATGTGATAGGGTGAAAGACTGAACAAGCAGTTCAAGTAATATATTTGAAGCTCTTGCTCTCATATATATATATATATATATATATATATATATATATATATATATATATATATATATATATATATATACAGCATATGCATCTTCACCACTAGGCCCAAAAGTAGCCACCATCTGTGCAACCTTCTGGGGTCAGACTGGGATGAAACTGAAAGAGCAGATGACCATAGTAACATATTTCACCTTATTAAAGCCAAACATACACATGCACCATGTCAGTCCAAATTTGGCCATTTGCAATTATTTGACTCTGATGTGCCTGAGGGACACTCTAGCAAAGTGCATGGCATTTTCCTACTGGTATTATTCCTTCTGTAGTAGTTGCAGTTCTTGTTAGTGGAGCAGACAACATTTTCTGTCATGCATTGCAGTAGCGGTTACTCCAGTATTAATAACTGCAGTTCCTGCCTCTTCTATGGCTCACAGTGTTAGCTGTTCTTGTTCCCATAGTTGGCAGTTGATTCCGCCATGTGCTCAAAAGGGTTTTAAACTCAAAACTGGTCAGATTAACCAACCAAGTTTGTGTACCACTCCAATTACTATTTGGAAGATAAAACCAGACAATCTGGAGATACAGAGAGAGGTGTTGTATTTTGTTTTAGTTTTCTTGCAGATAGTGTCTATGATTGTTTGCTAATGAATGCAATTACAAGAAATAATTAAGAATAGTCAGTATCAGACAGTATGAAAAACGGTCTGTATTACAAGATATAAACTTTAGTTAATTGAATAACTAAAGATCGATCTTGTAATATCAAAAGCTAAAAACCTCGAACGGCCGATTTAATGCAGGGAATCACTTCCCTTGGCCGCATGAAAAAAAAACTTTTAATCCCAAATCAAGTGGGGGGTTGTGCCCCCTACACCCCCCTAACTAAGTATACCAACTCTGAGATCGCTCCAAGTTGGAGAAAAGGTCTTAATCCACATAACGGCCAAGGGAAGTGTTTCCCTGCATTAAATCAGCTGTTCAAGGTTTTTAACTTTCAATATTACGAGACTGAATTTTAGTTATTCGATTAACTACAGTTTCGATCTTGTAATCTAGACCCCCAAAACACAAGCAAACATAATCAAACAGAAAAAAGCAGTCACTGGGATATGAAGTAACCTCTGATCAACACGTGTTGTGATGGAATATTACCAGTTCAAAAGTATGGAAATGAAATGCTCGTGCAGTCAGAGGCAGGAAAAAATAATGACACATATGCAACAGATAAGGTGTGTATTCTGAGTGGTGGGAAACATATTTTGGAAAAAATGATTTAGTGGGCAGAAAGTGGGAAACCTTTAACAAATGTATACAGGGGCATCTCACTTTTATTGCCACATACAGAATAGGAGGGCAAGCAGAAACTTAAGGCTAGAAAATGGCTGTAGTTGGGGGGGAATTGGAGATGTATATTATAGAAAGCTGAATCAAATGTGTTGGTCTTGCATGTTCTCCCTACATTCATGTGGGTTTTTTAAAAGATATTCTGATTTATTCCCACCTTCCAAAACAATGTTTAGTGACTACTTTAAATTATCCCTGAATGTAGTCCTTACTGCTCCCTTTGTGACCTGTGATATGGCTACAAAAGATGTGCATGTATTAGCCCACTTACACAGTTTAACAAATTAAATAAAAATTAACTTTCAGTAGTACTTAAAAATGGCATTGATCACATACCCACCCCATTTATAAGGAGAAGCCTGAGATTATTATGAGCATTCTAAAGAAGTTCAACAGTTTAAATTGGTTTTGCAAAAACACACAGACTATAACTAGGTATGAGAACTGACTGGGCAAGGAACTGTATCCATTCAGAGCAAGTGTAGGAGATGCTTGGAATCCTATGAAGGAAGAAGAGGATAACAGATGAGAATGTATAACTGAAGCTAGAAATTTCTCATGCAATGTTTGTCACCCTCACCCCCAGTCTTCCCACAGCCACTAAGCTCAGCCCCACTAAATAATTTGTTCAGTGCTTCATGGCATCTGGGACATTGAGCATGGTTGGTGAGAGCTGAAAACTGATGAGTCAGAAGATTTTTCCAGGTTTCAGGTTTCAAAAGGAGCCTGCTTCTTAGTAGCATGATCTGCTTGTTGCTCCTCCCAAAGTCGGTGGGGTACGTACAGTACTTAATTATTACCAACTTTTTTTTTACTTATTAAAAGTTTGTTTAGCAAAGTAGGCCATCAATCTATTCCAAACTATGTTCAAGATTAGTATGGCTGAAATACAACCAAAGAAATAAACTTCAATCAGTATCAATGCAGCAGTGATAATGCAAATGTAAGCATTTAGAGAGGTGTAAGCCAGGATAATACATAACAAAAAAGAACACAGTCTAAGTGGATGTAAGGCAAGAATTTAATCAGTAAAATCAGCAAGAATAGGTCCTGTACACTGACATGTAACAAAGGAGGAAAACAATACAGAACAAAGTACTTGTAGCACACACTACTGCTGGGCATGCGATATGAAGGACAGCAAGGCAGAAGTCAAATGACAAAAGCTGGAAGACGGAGAATAAAGTGTTAAGAGAAATAAAGGGGAGGTGTGCAACTATCTCCTGGCCAGGTTCAGGATATCCAGCCAGTATGATAGGAGTTTGGAAATATATTTATAGGTAACCCACCTGTTGAAGCCCAATGTCAATACACAGCCTCAGTGACCCATCAAACAGACCCTTTATTCTGTGTAATAGTGTGCCTGAGTGAGGTAAGCACACCCTGAAAGAGGAATACTGGAGATATTTGATATGGGGCTAATTCAGGAGTTCAATAGTTTGCGTTTTAACAGGTTTTATGCCAAAATATAACATTGTTTTATTTTTAATATTTACTAGTAACATACGTTCTTGATGCCTAATCTGAAATAGTGTTAAGTCCAGAAAGCTGGTATGGAGGGGATGTTTAGGGTTATTAGTTTGGGGGTTAACCAAGAGGTCCCACTAAAATGACCTAAATTGTGAAATTTAGCCCTGCAATTGCTAATGCCAGCTCTAGATCATGCCTCCTTATTCCTACCCTGAAAAGATAGGTATCTTTATACAGATTGGAATGAGAGTGAAAAAAATTATCCTATTAATGTATTCAGCTAGCTGTGTTGAGACTATACACTGTTCTAGAGAAGATAGCATGTAAAGTTAGGAGTTGTCATGAAGTCCCCCCTCTGATGAAGTCCCCTCTCTGATGTACAAGCTACTGCCAGTATACATGCACCTCTTAGTAGCTGATGTACTAAAAATTGGCTCAAGATCAAAGTAAAAAAGTGTAACCTTGCAGCATTGGTAAGCACATCATAGTGTCCACTTATACATACATAACACCATTTCAAAATGCTACTGTTTTGTGAAACCTGGGTCCATGGCTGGACAGCTCCCTTGTTTAATTTTAGCATTGCAACAGTGGATATGAAATCATTCTAACTTTGCGGAGCACATAGCTAAATGTGTATTTTACATATCTAAAGGAGACCTCACCTCTATGTGCTCTGCACTGATTAGACCCATCATTTATTACAACACTCCCTCTGGGATGCACCTTACCAAGCATATCGAGCAATTGGACAGACTCCTTTGGTTTGTAACAAAAAAAAAATAGGGTCTGAAAAGACTTTACCAGAAAAGATTTTTGTCCCTGTACTCAGTTTCATATAGACTCCTTTGAAGCAACTTGTGCTAGCTTATAGGGCTATAAGGGATGCAGTAGTCCAAGAAATCTTATATCTCATAAATCAAACAGTCTAATTAACATTAGGGCCAGTGACCTAAACCTACTCCAACAATTAAATAAGACTAGGAAGTAGGAATAGCTTTGTCATGCACATACCCCTTCTCTGGAACAAACTCCCTAAATTATGACACAAAAGACCTGGACAACTGGCTGGGTATTCACAAATTCAGCCTTGGTATGTCTGGCCTGTCTCCCATTGAAAAGAGAGGCACAGCCCAAAGTTGTGTAATGGCAAGGTGGAAATGGCCTCATGGCTCAGTTGCCTAGCAAATCCTATAATCTTATCATCCTGTATAGCAACCTTCTGGGCAATCATATGAGGTCTAATAGTGCAGAAAATTATACAAATAGTTATGTTGTCCACAAGTTTTCACATAAGCTATAGGGATCTTTTTCATATATACATCCAAGGCTAGATTGTGAGGCATGTTAAAGAAAATTACTTCACAATTCCCCAGCCTGCACAAAATATATAGCGACCTTTCTGTGCATTTCTAAGTAAGACTGTTTTTGAGACTTGGTTGAACCCAACGCAGAAGGTTAAGATGGAGCTCCCTACTAAGCCTGTGCCAGCCTTCTTTAAACAGCTGAAGAGTGGGTTGCAGTCAGGCTATAGATTTTATGTGATAGATTTTATGCCTTATTTTTGAAAGATAATTACTTGCTCATGGTTCCTTTTTTAACTGCTATTCAGAAGGGACATATATGTACCCCCAAAACTACTGTGAGTTTCCAGTAATAATGTTGATATTTTTTCAAAGGCATGCACACACATACTAACACCATACCTGACAAGCCAGCTGTCTCAAGATGTGCATTAGCAAGCACACATACTCTCAGAGTGCATTCTTCTACCCATCCAGATCTTATAATTACCCCCAGAACAGCTGATCCCATGCACATAGTTTGTAGGTAGGAAGTGGAAGCACCTTGCCATGTCACATACGTATCATGCACACATCCTGTAGACAATTTAAAACTGGCAGGCCACCTACTGCATATTTGTGGGATGTAGAAGGAAATTGAAGTACTTGTAGACATTCCCACATGATCATAGGAAGGGTATGCAGTCTCCAAAAGTAAAGCATTCAAGTGGAGACTAGAACTAGAGAACTTCTTGCTGTGAGGTGACAATAGTATCCACTGCATAATTGTACCACCCTACACACTTACCTTCAGGAAATTGGGGGAATGCCAGTTCATGAATGACCATTCATTGGGGGTATTGGAGGGAACCTGACCACCCATATAAAACCCATACAGAAACATGCAGGACATACAGACTTCAAAAAGGAATCACAACCAAAAACTAGACCAAAGTACCACATTTTATGAAATAGTATGCTACTTAATGTGTCAATAATAGGTTTCTTCCACATACTTTCTGTCCAGATCAATGGCATTTAGTTATGTACAATGCTGAGGTGTGTGTAATGTAAAGTAAAAGAAACTATGGCCAACATGTTACTCTTAAATACATGGTGACATCCCAGATACACACACAAGTCACATCAATTATCTCTTTTCACCAGTTTCAGTAAATACAATATTTTGTGTGACAATGCTTTTGCCAAGCCTGGTCAGTGGCTAACTGTAAACCAAATAGCAGGGGTGAATCACTTTTTTCCAAGTGACTGCCCACATACCTAGAAATTGCAGCCACTCTCTGTGTACACCTCTTATATTGGTGGTTAAACAAATGGTTACAATGAAGTATTTTATGTTTGTTTCAAGCAAATACACATTGTCACAGTTAACACTGCATCTTAATTGACTCAGATGTACAATAATCATGAACAGCCAGGCTAATGACAAATTAAACTAAGTAAATGACAGCAGGGTCAATCAGATTCATCAGAGAGGCAGTTATACCTCCTTTGCTGACTTGTACATCTTGATGTCTGAGTGGGATGGAAAACATAATGGTCACAGTAATGAATTTTAGCTTTGCTTTACACAAAAACTAGCAAAGTATTCCAAATTGATTCATACCAATAGAAATTAGTCCTACAAAGATAGGATATGACTGCATAACTGGGACATATAACAGCTGGGTCAATAATTTTCATGCATGGACACCCCCTGTATCCAGCTATATTAGCCATTTTGTTGGCAGTGTGTGTTTCAGATGTCTAAATGCAGTAAACAAAAATGACCATAATAATTTATCTAGATTTTTCTTATATATTTGCAGTAGCTACTGAGTAAAAGTAAAATATTCCAGTTTGCTTCATACAAAGTAATTAATATTGCAAAGCCATCCGCTTCTTATCCATACCATCCAGTTGCTTGATAGGATTAAAAACGTGCCTATTGCACCTTAATCACAACATTCTCTTGCAGGCAGACAATTTCTGGTACCACTGATTTTGCACTCCTGTTGCATTTTCTTCTGTGATATTACATATTCTTCAGTGTTCAAAATTTATATGCCTTCTACACAATTCCACACACAAATCTGACATTATGTAGCTTCTGGGTGGAATGTGATAGAAAGCCCACAAGCTGAATGGTTAGGTATGTAGCACTGCCCTGAGACTATACCACCACAACTACTTTGAACAAGGGTTCCAGGTGATTTTTTAAAGAAATATAACAGTGAAATTTACTTACTTTAGAACAAATAAACTTTAAAAAAGCATCCCTAGCCAAATGGCACCGTAGGTGGGGCCTTGCTTTCATTATGGCTAAAGTCAACCTGATATTAGTTGAATAGGTTAAAAGTTAAATGCCTATTGCCACCCCCTTCATATTAGTGGAAATGTGAATCTCCAACAGCAACTTAAAACATTAACATATGCTGAGCTTGACTGATACACTTGCACGAATGGATACATGAATGTGACTTTGGACTTTGAAGCACTGATTTATTAGCCCATATATGAAAACCTTACAGATTTCCCTTTGAAACAGAGAATATGCCTGATACTGTCAAAGTGTCAACAAACTAGAGAAAAATTACCTACTGTTGGAGAATATGAGGTCTGGCAGCCCATGTGCTCTGACTTGCATAAGTCTTTCAAAGGGACACAGTACTGCTGCATGAAAATCCAGATGAAGAATCAATGTCCACTAACTTTTATTTATTTCACACATTTTTCATTTTCTATTTTCCAATTTATCTTATTTAGAGGAAGCACAAGCCTGGGAAGAGTGATCCTAGAAACAAAAAATAGCAATGCGCTAGAGCACCTCATAAATAGTAAAGCCTAATTTTCTTGTTCTCAGAAAGTTACTCTGCATACATGAGGCTGGTAGTGATTTATCAATGTCTTCTCCACCAACTGCAGTGTTAACTTATAAAATAGAACGCTGAACTTATTCTGAATATAATTAGCAAGGTTTTTCTTATGAGTGGTGAGAGACCTGGCCACACAGGTTGACAGCAACCTTACCTTTGATCACCATGTCTCAACAGTGGTAAGAAGGGCATTCTATATTGCTCATCTCATAAGTAAGGGCATTGCCTCAAGAAAAAAAGAAGTTATAACTTCCCTGTACTCTTCCATCATCAGGCCAATAATTAAGTACAATGCCCCTTTTGGTATGTACCTTTCCAAGCAGCTGCAGCAAAGGTTCCTCACACAGAAATGTCAAGGTCTTCAGCATCTGTCCCTTGTGGATCGCCTGAAATTACTGTTACTTTATTCTGTTTCAAACAGACTACTCAGAGGCAATCTCTGACTTGCATATAAAGCATTCTTTGACCCTGCTTTATTGGAAATGCTGCATATCTGCAAGTCAAATGGTATATGGGATACTCACTCTAAAGACCTTAACCTGGTATGTGACATTAATAGAACCTGTTGGAGGGACAGATTTGTCTCCCAGAGGTTACCACACCTTTGGAACAGACTCCCACTTCATGTCAAACAGAGCACCTCATTGGCCTTCTTCAAATACAATCTGGACAACTGGATGGGTAACCATAAATTCACTCTGGGGTTCCACCTGTGTCCCTCTTAGACAGGGGCAATAGGTGCTGATTACAGAAATAAGGGTAGAACTTGGCTAGGCTGGTAAGGGCCTGTGGTCATTAGCCTAGCAACTTCCTATGATCCTATGAGTCCTCCTGAAAATAAAAAGTCATCATATATGTTAGTGTTTTTCAAATATCTTATTTTAAGATGGTAGGTAATAAAGGACTTCTCATCTAAATGTGATGTAGTGCTGTCATCCTTCCACTCAGCTAACCAACAACAATGTCTTTAAGATAGAACTGAAAACAGAATGGAATGATTAATTTTGATGCCAGAAATGAGTATTGCCTGATGATAGAATATCTGTGTAGTCAAGTCTAAATCTTTAACAAAGATAATCTGCCCACTTTACAAGTAATTGACAAGTCAGAAGCTTTAGCCTGATATATTATTTTCTAGACTACAAGCTGTTCATTTTAGCTTTGCTATCTAAAGATAAAAAATAAAAAAATCACAAGTCAAGAGAATTTTATGTTATTTATATTGTTTGTCTGTTTACCAGTAAAGTCTGACAAACACAAATTTAGAAAGCCTGAGGTCACTTATAATGAGTTTTCCTGTACAAGGTGTCTGCAGAAATGTAACACAGAAACTATCCAGCTGTAGTCCGCAGTGTACCCAAGTAATGCAACACTGTTGTACTACATAAAGTGAAGATAAGATAAGTTTCATCAAGGCACATTAAAGTAAAATCACATTTCAAAACATGAGAGCAAATGTCCAGGAAAATAAATACAAGGTGCAACTGAGAGGCAAGCCCCACATCCACCAAGTAAGGAGACTCAGGGATTCAGCCTTTTCCTTAATTTAAACCACCATGGACAAACAAACTCATGGTAGGCTTTTTAATTTTTTTACGGAAGGACTCTGTGAACCATCTTAATAATGATGAAACACACATCAAGCAATAATTTGAAGCTTTAAATGCACATCACTCAAAAGATATTAAAAGAAAAACTATAACAAGCATAAAAAAATTCAAAGCAAGAACCAGCTTTTCCATTACTGAATACATAGAGTGAACAATTCACTAGCTCACAGACAGTGATGGGAGTAACGCGTTACAAAAGTAACGCATTACTGTAATATATTACATTTTTAAGTAACTAGTAATATTCTGCATTGGGATATAACAGAGACCTCCTTTCTGATAAAGGAACCACAAATGAAAAGTATAGTAGCAGCAAAAACAACCACAGAGGTTACCTGTTTGTACTTTTTAGAATATTCTGAGTTACTTGTCAATACAGTAACGCAGTAATTGTAATGTATTACTTTTTTAATAACTAGTAACACAAGTCTCAATTTCGTTTGCATTAGTTTTGATTGAATTCAACCACATAGCTGGTGGAGTGAGAAAAAAAAACCTTGTTAACACTGTGGAGTGTTCTCCTTTAAGGAGGACCATGTGTGTGTCATATGCATGGATGCACGCCGCCCACTATTAAAAAAAAGAAGAGAATGAGATTTCCATGTTGATGCCTTGTGGTTGATTAACGTAGTTCGTGGTTGCGCAGTTGCTTGCTTTCCCTTTCCCGCTTTGCCATTTATGGTTATTTCGAGAGAAAAATAAGCAAAAACTGAAAATCCATCAGGAAAAATAAATAAGGTGCTGTATTGCAGCCTGTTACAAATCATAAGTACATAGATAAGAAATGTTGGTAAATACAGTGCATGTAAAGAAAGTAGAGAGCTTCAGTTCCCTGTTGCCATTCTGTGTAGGCTTTACTACCACTGTGTTAAAGCATCTGACATGCAACCGTCCTGTCTCTATGTATTACCATCTGCAGGGGATGCCATTTGCTTTATATGTGCATTGCCTAAAGGTACATTTGCAATGCTAAACTGACAGCTGTAAATTTTTAATATACTGCTAATTCTGAAACTACTGAAGCAATCAATACCAGTTGAGTCTCAAGAGATGTACTATGCTCAGGAATGGCCAGCATTCAGCATACACAATAAGTATTTAAAATAGTGAATAACACGAGCTGTAAGTCGGAAGCTTGGTGTGTATCCACTAATTACAATTCCTCAACATATACCTCAGATTGATTTATTACTAACTTTAAGCCAGACAGTTAGCTCAAATGATGAAAAGAAAAACTAGGAGACATTGTCATTACATCTCTGATGCCTTAGGACAGAGAAACTATTTCTTCTACACCTGTGTACAGTTGGCATTTTTTTCTTTAATATATGAGATGTACTAGTTTCTTATTCAGTAACCCCCCCCCCATTTTCCTTTTATCTGGCCCTCACATTGTTTTACTCCATTCATTAGTATTCTTGATCTTTTTTTAGCAATGTACATAGAAATGAAAAAAAAATATTTCCCCCTTTTCCACTTTGAGCAGCATGCTATACTTAGCTTGGTGTTGGAAGGGCAGTTTAGTATAAAAAATGCAGTTATTAACACAGTCTCAGCTCAGTGTACTTAGTAGACACAAGTCTAGTCACAGTCTGAGCTGGGAGTAGATGTTGCAAGTCCTATGGACTCTCAGATAAACCAATTTTGAATAACAAATCTGGCACCTGAGATAGTTGCTAGAACAGGTAGTACTGAGCAACTGAAGCTCTACAGCTCTGCAAAGAAAACGCAGGGTTTGGTGACACACAGAGACCTGTAGCTTAGACCTGGTCTACATGAAGAAGGCAGTGTCATCAACATGGCAAAATCAGTAGACACAGGTTCCAAATGGGTGATGCTGCATATATGATACATTTAAAATGCAAATTTAGTTTAGCAAGCAGAGGAGAACCAGATAACTACGGCAGCAGTTAACGCCAGCTCCCTTGAACTTCTTATGGCAGTTTTCCTGTGTCACTTTTACTAGTTAGTAAAAGAAAATGGGGCCATTATGAAAGGATCTGTGTTCTATTGTGGATTTAGTGCTGTAAGCAGCTGGTTTGGTTTTTTAGTGAGCTTGTTCATATATTGTTTACCCTTTAGAAACTCTGACTATTCATCGAGGTTTGCTTTACTTTTTGCCACTCTGTACGTGTATATTGTATCTGTGTGTGTTGTCAACAATGCATGCTGAAAAAGAAGTATGAAAAATAACTTTATTGGCTACAGTCCATATTTCACTACCAACGTATCAGCCTCCTCAAGCATTTCTCAGCACTTGATGTGCACAACCAAATATTTCAACTACTAGCCTTCCATGGGCTCAGTCTGACCTATGCCCATGGCAGATGAGATAGAGATTGTTGGCACTGTGTCATACTGTATCTTACTGCCTTTTCAGGGAGTGTGACCTAGTTCGCTTCCACCCTACTGCAGCTGTGTAAACTCTGCAATTACTGCCTATGGGAGGTGAATGCATACTTATGAGCATGTGGTATACCATTTGCAGTGCAGAGTTCATTTAGCAATGTTATTGTGGCATTGTTCAAGTTTCAATTTTTGTGAATCCTGGAGGTTAGTGAGGATGAAAGCACCATAAACAAGTGTGGGGAGGGGATTAGTAGTGTCAAGTGTAGTTTTAGTTGTGTCGGTGAGAATGTTTTTGGCTCTGTAAAGTATTCCTAGTTTTTGATGAGTTTTTCTTATGCAATTTTATATATACAGGTTGAATGTAAGATTATCATCCACAATCACTCCTAATAATTTGCTATGAGAAGTGACTTCAATAGTTGTATTATCAAAAGAGAGGACATTTAAATTTTGTTTTTTCATGACAGAGGGATTTGGGGAAAAAAGTAGTAGTTTGGTCTTTTTTGGGTTGAGCTTAAGTTATGAGTTACAAAGTCATGTTTTGGTGGTTGTTAAAACTTCCTGAATAACTTTTTGGAGGTGTACCATGTTTCAGATGTGCAGGTGAGAGTGGAATCCTCTGCATATTGTATTAGAGTGGCCTGTTGTGTGGATGTCCTCCACTGGCCAGATGCATTTTCTTTGAATGTGAGTTTTAGTGCTGTTTCAATGAATGTGAGTTTCAAGGGCAAATGTTTACATAGTCATGCTAAGTCTATTTTCACTGTGAGACGGTACTGTTTCTTTAGCAAATGGTTATCAGTGTTTATGCTCTTTTATTTCAATATCTGTTATCATTGTAGAAGTAAGAAAGAAAGCAGTATGCACACTGACAAGTCTGAATAGAGTTTATGGTAAGTGGGGAGAAATAACCAAGTAATGGAACACTTGAATTGCTGGGTATGAGGCTGCTTTGGGGGGGGAGGGGGGGGGTTGCTGCAAGAAGGGCTGCTCTAGGTGGAATCTGATGCCGATTGGCAGCAATTGTGGTATATGAACCAATCAAAAGTTGTGTAGCGGAGCCAAAGCTGTTCAAAGCAGAACAGTGGGTTAATTTATGGTCAAATGCACAACGTTCTGCATAATCTGGAGCACTTGTCTTTGGACTGACAGCCAGGTACTATGATTGGAAATATCCCCACAAAAGGTATATTTTATGAAGGGGAGAGGCAGCAAACTCAAAGACCGCAGAGGGCGGCACTAACTCTGTTGTGTGTGGAATATACTTAGTTATTTAAAACAACAAAGTCCAGCAGAAAAGCCATTTAAAGAATGATTGAGTTGTCTTTTTACTCCCCCCAGGTGACAGGCAGGTGAATTCCTGCACTGCATGTCTTGAAGTAAATGGCCACTGGTGATTTGAAGTGGTACAATAAAGGTGGCTTTTACTGTGTATGGCCATCTTTGATCTGCTTTACTGGTAATATAGTTGTTGTAATGTATATTGTGTTAATTAAACCATACATTCCTTAGGGCAAAATAATTTGGATATTTAGTTATATGTAGACATATTTTTGAAACTGAGGCTACAGGCAGAGTAAGTAAGTAATGGGTTTGCCACCTTTTCAAATGCCCGAAGAGGGACTTTTTTGTAGAAAAAGTTTTTGCAGGAGGAACCATACCCATGGCCAGTGCAAAGGACAGGGCTTCACTTATTTTTCTAACAGAACAGCTTCCTCTTGCAGCATTTCAGTTGTTTATACTGCTCTATGGACTATTTAGGTGTTTCAGATACTAAATCAGTGTTTTATTCAGCTGTTAAAAAAACTTCATTCACTGTAGGTTCATGTTTATATATATATAAAAAAAGTTCTATACAGTTAACTTTTTCTTTTTTTTTTTGTATTTCTGGCAGTCCCTTTATTTTAAGCTTCAGCCGATCAGAGCCACATTTTGACAGAAGCTATAAAATAAAACATTTGCAATAAATAGATATTCCACGCACATCCGTTTATTTTTCTGCTTAGTGCTTTCACTCAGAGATGGAAAGTCGAAATTCATTTGAACGATCCGTTTACACAGAATTCTTTGACCTAATTACAAATGATGGAAAAACATTGATGTGAAATGTAAGCTATGTCCACCAACAAAGAAGACCTACAGAACTTCAGCATACAGTATGTCGAATTTAAAAAAGCATCTTCAGACATCACATCCTATCGCACTTGGAAAGCTAAGTAGTTTGAAAAGGAAAGCAGTCGATTCCAGGCCTGACAAGTCGGACAAGAAATAATTAACACAGCCATCTACTGCAACATTCATGGGTTCTGGTCATGTCACACAGTCCAAGGTGGATAGTTTGATCATTGATTTTGTAGTGAATGACATGCAGTGTTTCAGCGTTGTCGAGCAGCCATCCTTCATCAATCTTGTAACTGACCTGCAGCCAGGAAAGGTGGTCATGAGCAGGAAAACTCTTGTCAAACAGGTGGAGAAACAGTTCAGTGATATGAAGGAGAATCTGATGGAAACTTTAACAAATGTTTCAACTCTTTGCACTAGGGCTGACATTTGGACTCATCGGAATCGTAGTTTCTTTGGCGTCACCATACACTGGATCAACTGTGACACACTTCAATGAAAGTCAGCTGATTTGTCATGCTGCAGAATACAGGGGAGGCATATATATGATCTCCTAGCATCAACTCTTGAGAGCATTCACATCAAGTACAAAATAGATCAAAAGGTGTGTGCGACAATTACTGACAATGGCAGCAATTTTGTAAAGACTTTCAATGTCTTTGCAGAATGTGAGAGATCGGAGACTATAAGCATTCTGTCCCAAGATGAGGATGATGATAGTGAAGTGATTTACAACAGCGTGACAGCCATGCTGTCAGTCAGGGCAAAGCGAGAACACCTATTCACTGCCTCCCCATCTGAGATGTGCAACACATATATTGAATCTAGTTGCCGTGCATGATGCTGAATCTGCTTGTGATGATGCACAGTATAAAAAGATCATGCGAAGCACCATGGCCAAATGCTATGCTGCTTAGAACAAAGCTAGTCACAGCTCCCAAGCTGCTGAGGTGGTTCACGATAAGTGTGATCTGGCATTGATTGTTCCCAATGCGACATGATGGAATCCCACTTTCTATGCGATGGAGAGAATTCACTGCATTTCAACTCAGGGTGAAGGCTTGCTGAATGAGATATGTGAAGAGATTGGAATTGCCATCTTCAGGCCTGCTGAAATGACCTTTGTTGCTGAGTTTGTGCAAGCAATGCATCCCCTGGCAATGGCTCTGGACATCCTGTAGTCGGAGCTGAAATGCTTCATGGGAATCCTGATTCTCACCATTATGTGCTTGAAAAACAAGTTGTCCGAAGTCAGGCGATCTGTGAAGCTCATTGTGCCACTAGTCGATGCTCTTCTTAAAGGCATTGGGGCTCAGTTCAATCACCTTCTGGAGCACAAAGAGCTCATTCTGGCTAGCATAGTGCATCCCCAGTTCTGTTTGCAATGGATGGACAGTGAAAAGCAGAAACTCAGAGGCAAGGCTCTGTTCCTTGATGCCATGCAGAATCTGGATGAACCTGAGCATGGGTCAACTGAAGCTTCTGCACTAACTGCTGAAGACAGCTTCTTCACCTTCAAAGAATCGGCAGCAGCCAGTGTCAGCATATCTTATCAGATGGAAATGTATCTGGCTGACCCTTCCAGAGAAATATCTTCTCTCAACAGTTACCCTATAGTCAAGAAGATATTTCTGAACACTAGTACACCTCTGCCATCTAGTGCACCTATTGAACGTCTGTTCAGTCTTGGTGGACAAGTGCTGACTGCAAGAAGAAATAGACTCACCGACGAACACTTTGAAAAGTTGCTCCTTCTTCGAGCCAATAAAAATGTGTAGTGATTGTTTAGTCATTGTGATGTGAATAGTTATATATAGTGATATTTTGGTTGACTTTGTTATGATAGTAATTTTGTTAGACATTTATGACATATTCTATAAGTATTTTTGTGTCCTCGGCATCACTTTTATCAGATTAGCACTTTAGCCTAATGTATGTTGTTGAAAATTTGATGGGTTGTAACTTGTTTATGGGTCTTGTGTTGCTGGCTGTGTGTACTTTGGTTTAAGTATTAAATTGTGACTGACTATAAAGACTGGTCTGCGGGACTTTGTAAACTGTAAAATGCTATTTATCTTTATTGTAATACGATGTCTACAGCTTTAATAATACACTCATATTCATGTGCAGCAAGCATGTATTCCTTAAACACAAGTAACGTGTGAATAAATCAGATTATGACAACTGATAAACTATACTTATGTAAAAGTAACTCAAAAGTAACTAGTTACTTTAGTTAGTAACTAGTAATAGTAATGTATTACTTTTTTAGAAAAGTAATAAGTAATAGTAATATATTACTTTCACTTAAAAGTAACTAGTAATACTAACTTATTACTTTTATAAGTAACTAGCACAACACTGCTCACAGATGCTTGAGAGATTTGAAAACTGTGACCACTAAAATATTTCTTCTGACTTTAGAATCAAGACAATCATGCTCCAATCAAGCTTTGGAGAAGACATCTAAAATTTGTGATGGTCTACTATAGCAGAAGGGCACATGTAACAAAATTTCGAGACAATGATTATTGCATATTTTGAATGCAAAAAAAGTCTAGACACTTCCTTTAAAGATTTGCTAGATTAAAACAGAACTGCTGAAAGTGAAGCCAAAGACAGAACAAAGCAGAAATACTGAGTTCATGCAATGTGTCCTGCAGAGTATAACTTACCCAGGGAAAAGCACCCACAGAAACACACGACCCATCTGCAGACATGTGAAGAGTTTCAAAGACTAACTGCACTGGACTGGGATGCTAAGTGATATATAGGCAATTCATACAAGCAAAGTAAATAAAATCCACAGATGACAGAAGTAGACTATGGAATTAATAAACCAGAAACTGGGTGCTGCACCCTAGAGTGCATCATCCTTCAGTTGAGACATTAAACAGAGGTCCCATCTACTTTTGTTGGTGATAGCTCAGGTGAATATAAAAGAACGCACAGCACTGATCAGAAAGGGTAGGGGTGCTTTATTAATATTTATATTCATTTTATATCATATAAAACAAATTTGAATTATTTTCACGCTGTTTTTACTTCCATACTTACATTTTTTACACATTATCACCAAAAAGAACTTAACTGAACAGTTTTATGAGTATCATTATTTGTTCTTTTATAGTTCTCCTCTATCCCGCACCTTTTTTCTTTTACGGCATCTTCGTATTTCAGCTAATACATCATTGCTTTCCATTTTCTTGTTGTACCATATAACAAATTCTAATCTTTTTTCCACAGCACCCATATTGTCTCAGCAGTACTTTATCCCATTTGTCAATATCACATTTCTTTACCATACTTCCCATACGATATCACATTCATAATGTACACATTTAAGTCCTTCCCATCTATATTTTTTGAACTTTTCCCAAAATCCCTTATTCTTTCTACAGTCCAAAAAATAAATGTTTTGTTGCGTCTTCTTCACTATAGTCAACACATTTTCTTTCCATCACCTTATATTTCATATCCTCTTTCATCTAACTTATCTAGTAAAAGTCTTCACAAAACAAATCCACTGTTTCATAAACATTTTAAACTATTTTCTGTCATTTATTGAATTTTCTTATCTTCATTTAATTCCTTCCATGGATACACTCGAACATTTTTTTCTAAAGTCGTATTATACCATTTTTCCCAATCTACCACACTTAATTTCATTTTTTTGTCATATTCTTTCTCTTCCATCCTGTCTCCTTTTTCCCTTTCTATGGTTATATCTGAAGACAGTGACACAATGAGTAGCACACTTCCCTGTGGTGTAGAAGGCTATATGTTCTACTCTCACACCAGTTAATTGGATTGTTAACATTGCAGTACAGCATGGGGAAGGGGTTTTGTACTCCCAAGTATATCTTCCTTTAGATAAGACATTAAGCTGAGGGACTGTCTGTCTGAACTGGTGGTAGCTCAGGTTGATGTAAAGGCGTGCACGGCACCTACTGAAAAAAACAAGGGGTCTTTTATTTAATACATTAAAAAATTATATAATTGTATATTTACAGACGCATATATATACACATTTCTATTTTTTTTTGCAATTCATCATTTTTCTTGCAACATCCTCATTCTTATTCTTTCATAATCGACCCCTACTCCTCCTTTTTCCAATATATCTGCTAAAATCCATTTCCCATTAATTGCAATTACATTCAGTCTTTCCTTCCAAATAATCCATATTACATAAAATAAATTATTATATACCCTTCTCCTATATTCTTTCTTTTTGTTCTTATAATATTCATACATCATCATATTGTATCCATATTGTTTATATTAATACTCCTAAAAGATTTCTTCACACAAGTGTTTCCAGCATTTTACCACTCTCTTACATTTAAAAAAAATATGTTTTATTGTTTCTTCCTCCCTACAGAATAAACAGACTCATTCATCTTTCCATTTATATGGCATATGCCCTTTTAGTTGCAACTTATTTATTGCCAGTCTGCATAGGAAATCCCGGCACTCTACTATCTTGATACACTACTTTTCCCTTACTTTAATGGCTTTAATCACTTCTGGTTAATTTTCTCATGGATTTACATAGTAATATTCCAACAAAAGTAGAATAAAATGTCCAGGTACCACAGTCATAAACCAAATAATCCACTTTAATGCAATAAAATCATAGGAGCAACCACCATTAGCGCTTTCGTCTTAGCCACAAGACTTCTTCAGATACTCCTTCCATGTGTTACAGATCTTTTATATACAACATAATTAAACAGTAATTGACAATTTAAAGAAACAATACCAAGTGGCACTTCATATTCATCCTAAAAAACTATCAAAAAACCATTGTATTAAACATCATCTCTTTTTGAATTTTTGCCTTTTTAAACAAAATATATAATAACTCCTTAACTATAACAAATGTAAAACCTTTTCTTAAAAAAGAATATTAAAAAATACTAAAATAATACCATATCAGCAATTTAAACAATGATGCTTGTAAACAATAATCTTAAGGGCTATAGACCTAACCCTTCTATATACCCTACCTGAAAAATTCACACTAAAGATGCTTTCTGTACTAAAACTGGTTTGACAGAAATATATTCATTTAATCCAGGGGGTTTGTTAGATTTTTAACCTTAGTTGCCATTTTAATTCTTTATTAAGCAACATATTCTTTAAATCACCACCCCTGTATTGTTTCTAACTATGTCTATAATGCCAAATTTGTATCCACTAAACAACCTACAATGGATCGAATGTTTATATAAAATGCTAGTCTCTTTCTTAGTTTTGACATCATAACAATGTTCGTATATCCTGTCTTTGAATGCCCTCTCCGTTTTACCCACATAATATGCGGGGCATCCATTACACCTAGCCAAATACACTAGCATCTTTGTGTTACAGTTACCTTTGCAGAATTTAACCAAACTGCCAAGCCCATTTTCCAACTGTATGTTATTCTCCCTCAGAATATTAGTACATTGTTTACAACTACCACAGGGAACTGTGATTGGTCAAGGACCTTCTTTTTCTTTTAGGACAGGTATTAATTTAAAAAAAAAATTTGAGGTACCTTTACCTCAAAAGAATTATGATGGAAAGGCTACAGTTCCCTGCTATGTGCCCAGTAATGACTCCTTCTGCAATTTGTATGGAGTTACATGTATTGGTAGCATATCTAAATATGATTGTAGACTCTTGTTTACAAGACCCATTCCTCCTACTAGTATAAGAACTATGTGGGTATCTTTCTTCCACAATCTTCTTCCGCTCTCATTTCTGCTTGCAAATCCTGATATTTTATGATTTTGTGTCTCTCTGTATGCGGGACACTGTAGTCACTGGGTGTGGCAATTTCAATGATCAATGCTACTTTTGTCTTCTTTTCCTGGACCACTATATCCAGTTTTCTATCATTTATCTTTTGAACTGTTCATTCATAGGTTCGTAGGTGTGTACTAAGCTAATGCCCCTGGGGGCCTTTACAAGCCTAGCCCATAGGATTACCATGGCATCGTGCCACCCGACCTTAGTTCCCAGTGCCTCTGTCGGGTAAAGCCACTGCAGTAATCCCTGGGGTGAATTTCTATTTCCCATCCACTCATCAAGATTTCTCTTGAATAGGTCCAGTGAGGTGCTCTGCTTGACATGTATGGGAAGTCTATTCCATAGCATGGGCAGTCTCTGGGTTATGAACCTATCCCTCCAGCATGTTCTGTTGATTGTGGTAATGAGGTTTAGGTCTCTGGAACATGTGATCCTGATGGATTGGGATTTCTTTAGATGTAGCATTTCTAACAGAGCTGGGTCAGACATGCCTTTGTAAGTCAAGCAGAGATCGCCTCTAAGAAGGCGATATGAGACAGAGAATAGTTGGAGTTTTTTTAGTCTGTCCATATAGGACAAATGTTTAAGGCCTAGAATCCTCTTTGTGAGGTACTTTTGCCGCCTCTCCAGTTGTTGCAGGTGTTTAGTGAGGTACATGCCAAATGGGGCATTGTACTCAATGATTGGCCTAATGAGGAAAGAGTAGAGGGAGACAATGACCTCTTTCTTCCTGGATGCAAAACCCTTAGTAATGAAATGTATCACACAGAAGGACTTTCGGACCACAGTGGCAATATGGTGGTCAAATGAGAGGTTGCTGTCAATCTGTGTTCCCAGATGTCTAATAACACCTTCTGTGTTCAGTGGACTATAATCAATGTGGTAACTCATGGGAACTGGGTTTCTCCAAAAGGGGATGATGACACATTTTTTGGCATTGAACTTAAGGCCATGGTTCTGACACCAGTCTCAGTGAGGCCTTTCTGTAGGATGTCAACATCACTTGGGGAGTTAATAATAGCTCCCAACTAGCAGTCGTCTGTGAACTTTGGTACTAGATGATCCCATGTGATGTAGATTTCATCATTTTCTATTATGCTTTGTAGCTCATGTTTTCAGTGTTTTTTAGTCACTTCAATACCATAATGTTTGCACAATCACCAGTGGAACAGTCTTGCCACATTATTATGCCTTTCAGTATACAGACCTCCTGCCATTAGTATGCTGCAACCAGCAATGAGGTGTGCAACTGTTTCCAATTCTGTTTTGCAAAACATACATTTGTCTGTTTCTCCCACATGTTCAATGGACTTTGTAAACCAATGTGTACATAGCCCACTATCTTGTGCCACCAATATTAACCTTTCATCTCTTGGTTTGAATTCACCTCTCCTTAACCATTCCTGCATTCATTCCTGATTAACATGAGGTTCTTCCAGAAGTTTTCTATACTTGCAACTATCTTTTTGCATTCTCCACATTTCTTGCCTTCTCATCTGGTCCTTCACCTTATATTCTTTCTTTTGTTTTTTGGCACTTTCAGTTTCTGCCTGTTCTTTATCCACTTGTGGTTTGATTTCCATTCCAGCTTGACACCGATATGCTTCTGATAGATTAAGCAGGGATGTCATCTTAGATTTATTCACCTCATGTTTCAAAACTTTCACTACATTTAGATCTTGTGAGGTCAGCAGATATGTGTGGAGTCCCACAATTGCAGATCTGTACATGTAATTAATTTCAAGGAGACCCATCCCTCCTTTAGAACAGGGAATATATAATCTTGGTATGCAGTGATTTTTATAAATCATTTAGTGAGCATGAAGCATCCTTCTTGTTTTCCTATCTAATCTATCCAACATGTTTTGGGGCCAGTGAATCACTCCAAAACTGTAAGTTAGGACAGGAAGAGCAAATTTGTTTATAGCTTGGATTTTGTTCCTAGATGTCAACATTGTTTTCAGGATTAATTTAGGTCTTCTAAAGTACTCCTTTCTAAGATATATTTGCATTTGTGCATGCTTTATTGTTGATCCTTCATCATTTCCCAAATATTTATACACTCCCTCTTGCTCAAGCTCTTTTGTATCAAATTCTTGTCCCAAACTGATTTTTTCTTGGTGCTGCAGTTTTCCTGCTTTAAAGGTTGCTTTTGCACATTTATTAAATATAAATGACATTCTTATAGTACAGTTGTACTTTCAGTTCCTCATCTGATGAGCTATACAGTTTCAAATCATCGACAAAGGGAAAATGAGTTTTTATATGTTGTTGTTTTCTAGGAGCAAAATAATAGCCATAGCCTAAGCTGTTAAGTAGACAGGTTAAGGGCAAACTAGTATAGCAACGGTGACAGAGAATCACCCTGGAATATCCCCCTTTGAATTTTTCTCCCTGGAATAATAATTTATCCTTTATCATGGCTTAATTTCCAAGTGGTCTGCCACTGTTTCATGGTCGTTGTAATGTAGTCGATCAGTATAGGGTGAATCTTAAACATTTTTAAGCACTCTTTTATCCATGAATGGGGATACTATCAAATGCTTTTTTGTAGTCAGTCCATGGCATACTTAAATTCAGTTCTCCACTATGACTTTATTTAATAGCAAATTATCCTTTGTTCCATATGACTTTCTTTTATTGCCCTTTTGTTCTTTTGCCATAATTGGGTTTTCATCTAAATGACTATAGACTCTGTCAGCATCAATTCCAGTGCATAGTTTTCAGGGTTGCTTGCAGGTTCACTCAATTAGGAGCATTGTTTTTCCTGTTGTTAGCCAGGCTGGTGTCTGTTAGGGTGTGCATATAAATAGTTCTTACTCATTGCTAAATCTTCATGTAAAGAAGTTAATATTTTTAACCAGACGTTAGGTACTGCATCTGGGCCTGGAGTTTTCCAATTTGAGGCTTTTCTTAACTTTGTTTCAATCTCTCTGGTTGTTACTTTGTCCAATTTCATATCTTGTACCTTTAAACTTCTAATTCTTTCTTTTACTACTTCTATCCATTTAGCATCTTTGTTATGTTCCACAGGATCTTCATAGATACTTCTCCGAAATGTATCTATTTCTTCTTTTTTGGTGGCCTTTAAATTCCTTTTACCTTATTTCCCAATTCTCTATAAAACTTTTTGGGTCATCAATAAATTGCTTATTTTGTACTTTTCCTTTATATTCATCTTCATATCTTTTAAGTTTTTCTGCCCGTGCTGAAATTTTTAGTTTGTTATTTGAAATAATGCATAAAAGATCCTGGTCTGTTCTAATACTGTGCACTGCTTTTATCACATCTATCTTTCTTAGTATTTTTGTTGATCTGTTCCCTCTTCTATAGTCTTCTAACAGTGACACTTCTTGTCGTAACTGCTTTATAGTTTTTTCTGTTCGATACTTCCATGATTGTATTTGATTTCTCTCCTTCCTTTCCCTTACTACCCTGTGTTCTTGTGATAGAACTTTATCAGTTATTAATTTAGCTGCACAGTAATATATCCTGTTTACTTCTGTTATATTGCATGGATCTCTATGAACCATCCTAATTGCTGTGTTCATTTGTTTTATCAGACTTTTGACATTTTTGGGTTTTATTAACCTTATGTAGCCTATTTCTTTCATTGATCTTGATATATCTGCCTATGTCTGTTAAATCAAGCAACTCTTCTCTTAGCTAATTTTCTTCCAAAATGAGGGCATATCCCTTGTTTTCCATTTCCTGCAGGCATTCTGTAGAAGGTTCTATAGCATCTTCCTGTGGCACATTCTCTTCAATTTCATCCTGTGCCATCCATTCCTCTGTCATATGGGAACTCACTGGCCTATCACTCCTTAACAATGACTGCATCAGAGTTTCCACAGTTTCCTGTGCCTTCCCTTGCTGTCTAGCTTCAAGTGAACATTTTTACTGGTTTCCTGTGGAAGGTTCCAAATTATCTTCATATGGTACCTGACCAATTGCTTCCTGTTCCACTGGTTTCCCCTTAATTTGGATATACATTACTCAATCCTGTTGTGGTACTTTCTGAATTAGATTTTCTACACTGACTCCTTTACTTTGCAGGTACTGTATAACATCAATTTCTATTTCTTTAACTTCTCCATTACTGATCTCCTTTTCTACTTTTCCTCTTTGTCTTCTTATTTTTTGAATTGTAATTTTTTCCATGTCCAGATTCCTTTGCCTGTATTTCTCTTCAAATATCTTTAGTGCTGCTCTTTTTATATTGGTTAGTTTTGCTTTCTCCTTTGCATAAATATTATACCATATTACATTTATTTTTCTTTCCCTTGTCCATATTTCTTCTTCAGATGTTTCCTGATCTTCCTGCTTCTCCTTACTTTGGGGACTCGTTCTATCATGCTGTGATGTACCCTGTGTTATAACTTCTACACCAAATCCTTCACTTCGCAGGCACTCCATAACTTCAACTTATATTTTATTAACTTCTACTTTACTAGTCTTCTTTTCTATGATACATCTTTATGATATTATTTTTTTTATTGTGAAATTTTCCATATCTGGATGCCTTTGCCTGTATTCCTCTTCGAATATCAGTGGAGCTGCCTTCTTTATATTGATTAATTTGGCTTTCTCCTTTGCATAAATATTGCACCATATCAAATCTCTCTTTCTTTCCCATGTTCATATTTCTTTTTTATACTTTTCAAATATCTCTTGGTTTTCTTGTTTATACTTTTACACTTCTTCATATGCTTCTTTTACCAAACAGATCACAGTTTCTTCATCTATATACTGTTTTTCACAAATCTGTTTTCTTAATGAATGCAAATTTTCATTTGAAGCTTCTAACAGTTTTTTTTGTGGAAGTATTTTTCTTTCCTCTAATTTCTCTCTTAATTGTTTTGTATATCTTGTGCCTGGAAATTCTGAGTTTTTGCACAATAGTAACAATACATAATTTCTTTCTTATCCTCAATAGTCCACTCTGTCGTCTTTATGGCTCTTCTTTGGACTATCACTTTTTGTGATTTTTGTGGACTGCTACTTCCTTCTACAACAGGGGGCCATCCTCACCCTGGGTCTGGCCTGGCCCCATTGTAGGAATGTTTCCGGATTTTGAAGATTTTACGCTGTCAGTTTTTTCCAGTCCTGGTAGCAGTGATTGGGCACTTTTTTATTCTGCAGTTTGTGCACCCAGCTATCTCTTTTAATTTTTGACCTACTGCTGTCCATGATATATGCTATATAAATACAGTCTGTATATCAGTGTTGCCTTGGTGAGATTTTGTAGAAAATAGGGTCCACCTCATTAAGATACTCACCAAGACTTGAGGATGTATTCAATTTCAGCACTACTACTCTCTTTTGCTTGCTGACTTTTCATTTCTCCATTTGGACCCATACAATCCCACTATACAATTTAATACATGATGACACCGATTCTCTTTCCTTGCTAATGATATATGCATGTAATACTATAATTCTATAAACATGGTCTGTCCACCTCACATCCACAACAGTCAACCTTCCCATCCTTACCAATGTTACATCTAGTGTTTCACTGTTTATGCAACATAGATCAATGTTTATTTCCATCCCACAATTCTTCCATTTGCAATCTTTCTTTATTTGTCAGGAATCGTACATCCTCTCACAGGACATCCGCATCACATTCAGCACACCATTACAGTATCCTTAGCCTTCTTACAGTGGTAATACTGTTCACATTTCCTGAAAGTACTCTGAAATTGTTGCTTTTCCTTCTTTTTCAGTTCAGGGGAAGTGTTTTAAATTTTCATTTATTTTTACTCTTTTCCCACATAAACTTGTTTTATTGGTTTATGTACAAATAATCCTTGTTCCATGGAATCAGATTTTTTACTGGCTAAACCTTCTAACAAATAATTAGTATCAGTACTGATCCCCTTCCTGCATGCACACTCATTTTTAAATTCCATATTTTTTTCTACACTTTCACAGAGTTCACCCTCTCCCCCAGCCTCTTGTTATCCTTCATGTATATTTTCTTTTTCAATATTTACTGTTTGCTCTTGACAATCCATCTAAAAGTGTCCCCCCTGTTTTTTTCAGGCACACATCATCTTGCTGTATGTTTTTTCTCCCCATACTAATTACACTATACCTTGTCACAACCACTAATTAAATAAGAAAAGTCACCACAAAAAATAAATAAATTAATAAATAAAAGCACAATTTAGGATGTCCAGCATATGTTAATGTCCCTCTATGGCCAGTCATGAAAGTAACACTTGCGAAGAATTTCACAATGTTTTTTTACATTTCAAAACAGGTTCCAACCTCCATCCTCCATTCCATAAATTTTTCTCATTTCTAACTTTCACAACATTATCAACAGTTTCTCACAGATCTTGAATGCATTCTTTTAACATACTGCAAAGCTTTTTTTAACATTTAAGTTACTACCAGAAAACAAAACATTTTTTCCCATGGATAAATGCCCTTTTTGTTACACAATTTCAGAAATGTTATTATTGTTCCATTACTTTCAAATGTTGAGTCACTAAAAGTCTCTGCCCTACTATCTATAAAATACCAAATTTCTTCAGTTTTAAAAGGCATAATAGTTACCAAATTGTCCCAAACATAACACCAATCTATACAGTGTAATTTTTGCTCTTATTCTCACAGCTGGTCTTCCCTTTTTTAAAAACAGTTTTGCTGACCATATGGTGCTACTCTCGTTTTTTGTCTGGTGTCACAGCTGCATATGTTTTAGTTACTTTACTGTATTATCTGCTGTCAAAAACATACCCTTTCTCAGTCCGTTACAACTTTCCTCTTTTACTTCCTGTCACTGATACTTAAGTTTTGACTGCTACATTCTCTGCTTACACATCATCTGGCTCCTTTTCCACATCAACCTTCTAAGCAAATCCTAAAAGTTATTTGCCATCTCATCCCATGAAACAGAAGAATTGTCACCTGGCTCATCCTGCTAGATTTTTAACAGATCATCATCTGCAAGTCATCCTGATACCAGTTCTGTTATTTACACCACTTCAACAGACTCACTTACTTTCTTCTCCATGGAAACAGCTAAATGCTATCTCATTTGTAACATCCACCACACAGGAATCTGTGTTTACATTTCAAAGCTCCATATCAAAAAATGTCTTCATATTGTCACTTTTCAGCTCCAAACTCTGCATAGCTTTTCTCTCCTTTTCCATGGTGCTGCAGCCCTTGGGTCTCTTCCCTGCTTCTGTAAAAGCCCTCCAGCACCAGCTAGGAGCTCCAAAGAGTATGAGAAGCTTCTCAATGCCATGGCCAAATTTATCCTAGTAGTATAACTACCACCTTGTTTCTCTCCTGAAGACAGGCCACTAGCCTAGTGGAACTAACCAGTCAACAAAGGGTAAATAAAAAGTCCTACAGTACATCAAATACATTATCTAGTAAACTGCATTAAACCAATTCAAGTTAATGAGGAAACACAGGTTATCCTGGCACTCACTATGTATAAAGTAGAGAAACTATTCCTGGATTGGACACCAGACTCTCATAAGAACACATACACAGGCAATTTCAAGGATCACAAGTTGAACTACCACATGTCTTTGGTATGAGGGAGAATCTCACCTCCACCCATATCACCATCCAGACCTCTCAAGGCCAACTCTCATTCACTGACTTTCTTAAGGAATTCAGCCACCTACCTAGCTGAATTCAACCTCTAACTCTCTCCAACTCACCCAGATGTTTCCTTTTCTCCTCCTCTTGTATTTTAAGAAAATTACAGACAAAAACCTTGAGCCCCCCCCCAACTAGAAAACGTACCTCTGGATACACTCTTTGGTGCAGATGACCTACTCCATTGGTTTATATCATTTTGCAGAGACATTTTTACCATACCTCTTCTGCGTGTTTATAACCTCAGCTTAACTCAAAATACAGTGCCAAACCCATTCCCTATACAGCATCAGCTTTAAAATGCCTCCCAGTTCTACCATATCTCCATCCTTCCTACAACTGGGAAATACTTGAAAAACTAATCTACAACCAACTGTCCACTTACATCCAACAGTACCATTTCCTCACTCTTAAACAGTTTTGATTCTGGGCTGGCTGGAGTACAATGTCAGCACTATGGTTACTTACTGATGAGATCCTTTTCAACGTTGAAAAAGGAAAACGTTCAGGATCTCCCTTCATTGACCTTGACAAAACTTTTGATCTTATTTGCAACTTCCTGCTCTTTTACTGTCACCAAGAAATTGGGGTTAGCCCTACCATTGTCACCTCATTTCAACATTTCTTAATAAACAGGTATTTCAGAGTCAAAATAGACTCATCACTATCACCTACAGTACCACTTACCAGAAGAGTGCCCAGGGATCCATACTTTCCCCACTGTTGTTTTCAATCTTTATTACTAACCTTTGAACTCCCTAACCTTCCTGTCACTCTATGCAGATGACATGGTTATGCTTTGATCCAGTCCCTCACATTCAGCTATTCAAACCCAGCTTCAGACTTACCTCCATTCCACCAATTGTTGGTTAAACAACCATAAGCTACTCCTAAACCCCTCCAAAACAATAATTATATTTGGAACCTCAAAAAAGCTGAAAACACTCCTAAAAATCTCAACATTGCAGAGATCAATTGTTCCCCAATAGAAACAACTATGTCCTTTAAATACTGAGGTTTAAGCCAAGACCAGAGACAATTTTCAAAGCCACATTGAAAATACCAGGGAAAAATCAGATCTCTTTTATTCTGGTCCTGGAAAATATCTCCCTTTCTCTCCAAACCAGCTAGATCTGAAATAGGCAAAGGAGTTTTCTTTGCTCATCTTGAATACAGGCTCCATATATTAGCCAGACCCTATCAAAACTCATCTTCTGTACAGACCCTACAAAATAAAATCAGCCAATTCATTTCCAGTTCCCCCACTCAGGAACACAACTGCACCACCCTCCGCAAGGCCAAATGGCTGCCAATCTCCTACAGAGTTGAGTTACTCCTAGGGGCTCTTCCTTTCAAACTACTTCAACCAGGTGCCTTCCCACAACTTGCAGCCAAATCCCTTCAACCTCCGCAACCTCTCCTAATTAACTCCCTTATTCTAGACACTCCAATCAAACTGCACTCTACTGACCATTCCTTCTCCATTCTTGCAACCAAACACTGGAAATCCCCCCCTCACCTAAAAGAAGTCTTCTCTATTCCCATGTTGAGATCTCAACAAAAAGAATACCTCCATCAACAATCTGACTGCGAGTGCCTTTCTAATAGACACATAACCTAACTCCCTTCTCACCTGCCTCACTCCTGCTTTGACCCTCTAATCTCACCTTCTGCTTCCTTTTCCTTTTTACCAGTAAAAGTAATTAACATTTGTTTTTCCTACCTGTTAATATTTATATATTGTATCAATAGTTTATGGGATTATGTCCCTTCTGTGATCACTCTGTGAATTTAGTCTGTATTATTTTTTTGTAAATCTCTGCATCTGTGCTGTCCCTGCAAATGGTCTAGTGTGATCAGTGTACTACCCTAGTATACAAACTAAATAAAATAAAAACCTGAGCACCCAGGGTGTGCCCATGCAGACACAGACAGGAAATGTAAACTCTGCACAGAAGGCATCCAGTAGACAGAGGCAGTAAGACAAATTTGTGTGTACACAATAGATCATGTACAGTGAAAAGCCAAATCCTTTACTATATCCATGGTTAATCACATAATGCAAAATGAGACTCAGTCCATCCAACAAAAAAACAATCAGTGCTAGCTGACTAGCCACATCCACAACCCCCTTTTTTCTTTTTTTTTTTTTACATATGAGGTCATATTGTCACAACAACAGTGACAAGCCCTGCCATGGCTCTTCCATATCATACACATGCACTCAAGCCTATGGTCAATTTAGTGACTCATACCAATGGTCAATTTAGTGTGTACAATCCATTCTTTATAATGTGGGAAAAAACTAGACCACCCGGGGAAAACCCCATGCAAACACAGGGAGGATATGCAGACTCCTCACAGAAAGCACCCTCAGCTGAGAACTGAACCATACAGCCTCCTGCTGTGAGGTGTCAATGCCACCTACTAAACCACTATGCCACCTTCTATGCCAGCCAACTTTGGTGATGCAGTTAATACTGTGAAAGAGAACATGTGCTGTAGTTTAGGCCCACAGACAGTTCTGAAAATCAGTGTAGTGGAAAACAAAAGCATTATATTTTATAGCTATAAAGTACTAAACTGCTGGTAATCAAACATTATTGACACTATTATACTTGCAAATGCAAGGAAAAAATGGCATTTTTTACTTGTTAACTAGAAATGTGCACCAGTAAAGTCAAGGGAGAAACATCTTATGCTAAAAAGCAATTAGTTCAATATATTCAGTAATATAATGGAAACAATTAGCAATCAAGCAGATTTAGGAAACACATGATTAGAACTCTAAGCTTTACAAAGAAATGTGCAAAAATAAAGAGTATGATAGGACTTGTAAAGCATTTTAACTAGCTCATACTTAAGTTATGTTGACACATAAGGTATGCATAAACTGAAAAGTAGTCAAATACCTGTAAAATACCTGTGACTAAAGCCATAAATAAGAGTAATGACAGGATAAACTGTTGATTCAATGTAATAGGACAGATAGATTTACTGTTTCAAAAAATAAAAGTGAATTAAGGAGGAATTCAGGTACAATAGGACTAGAAAGCATTTGTGCGAAATGAAGAAAGTACAGGAGGCATATCATAGTTATATTTTGTGTCTTTCGGCTTTTCCCAGTTAGGGGTCGCCACAGCAGAACTCTGGTCCGCTAATGATTGGTAATTGATTTTTACGTGCCAAGTTACCAGCCCTGATGCACAACCTTCAACAGAGGTACGCCCATTCACACATGTCTCCACGCAGAAGATGCTCTACCTGAGAATCGAACTGGACAGAGTCTTACTGTGAGGCGACAACACTATCGCAGCACCACCACCTCGGGTAGGCATATCATAGTTATATGTAATGTAATAATTAAGTCTGAGTAGAAGAGCCAGGGGAAGGAAAGGAGATGATTATAGTGAAAATATTCAAGGCATCAAGTGACACCATAACTGCAAACCTAGATTTTCTCAGTTGATGTTTTTACTCCAGTGCTTAAATTATTTTACATCTGTGTTAAGTGTAGCTGATTTCAAAGATTTCGACATACTCTAAGCAACATGCACTTTTTATGTTAGATAAATATATTCGTGCATGACCTATGACGCATTGAATAAGAGTGTAGCAGTCTGAACTATACAGAATTTCATGTGCAATTTTCTAGCCGAAATATGGCCAAATATAAATTCTAGCCAGTAGGGGGGAAATTGTAGGACAATAACAGTGAGCATAACCATTCACAAATCACATCACCCCTGTTACAACACTCCACCATGATACATTATCTTCAACTAACTTGCTAACAGTTTTCCACCCGATAGTCTCTGTTCAAACTCTCTCTTCCTATACAACCTTTTTTCTACCTCCTGATGTACTCTGCCGTCATGATTTGCCCTAAACCTACCATACTCCTTCTCATTTCCCTTACTCTTTCACTCTTTCTTCTAACTCACACCGCATCAATCAAACCCCAAAAATTCTACATGATAAAAAAAATCCACATCCAACACAACCTTTGAAAAACAAACAGTTTCTCTAGCATATTATCCAGCCTCTATGGTTCAAATATACTGCTGCTCACTAACTTCAAGATTCAACCAGCCTCTCTTAAACCTAAACCAATGCCCCTCTCAAAACTATAGCTTATAATGAATACTCTGACTTATTCCAGTGTGGGGACATCCACCCAAACCCAGGACCAACTACTATTCTCACCTCTTGTAACACTTCTTTCACCAAAAATGTACTTCTAGATACTTTTAATCTACACAGTATTTGCCACAGAGCTGCAGAGTTCCATGCATGGCTATCTTAGCACTTCCCAGACATACTTGCAGTCAGTGAAACACGGCTAAAGCCACACATCTAACATATTGAACTGCTTCCACCAGGTTAAAATATAAGAACAGCCGACCAAAGTAAAAAAAAAAGGGGGGCGAGGGGTAGCCTTGATCTATCCCAACTGTCTCACAGTACTTCCCTATCCCCCTATCTCAAGCTCACCCCCTTTTTCTGTACTGTTAAAATTCTCATAGTCTTCTTAAAAATCAGAAATACAAAGCAACTATGTATCATAGTCTTGCATATTCCTCCCAGCCACAACATTCCATTTCTAGAAGACATCCTATCCTATCCTAGACTTCACAAAATATATCTAATGAAACAATCATCATGTGTGACACATATTAATTGGTGAAACTTAGACATCCTAGAAAATAGTAAAATCTTTATGGATATACACAACTTATCACTACACCAACTAGGATTAAAAATAGTAAATAGTAACCCAGGATCTACTTTGGGCTGGATACTGATTTCTGGTCCCTATAAATACTCCAAATCTGGTACTCTTCCAGATATATTAAGCAACCACCTTCCTGCCTATACTTACTGAACTACCACCCATTCATGCAAAAATTGCAACTATACATTGCAACTATACATCCTCCCACAATTTATCTAAGTTTAACCAACAATTCTTTATCACCATACTTAAATCATTAAACAGGTCCATACTAAAAACTCTACCCTTAGATGATGCTGTCAACCATTACAATAAATTATTCCTTGATACCCTCAATAATGTGCTCCCACTTTGTACTAAAAGAACAAAAAACAACCATACACCCTGGGTAACCCAATCTACTAAAAGCTTACTAATAATAAGAAGGGAATGGCAAAGGAACAAAAAAGACCTTCATAACTGTAGATAAGTATGCAACCATGCAAAAAACAATGGTAAATAAATAGAAGAAGCAGTACTTCTCACAACAATTAACCTTCCACAAAAACAACCCCAAAATTGTGGCATGCCATCACTTTAATCTTCACAACAGGATCCAAAGAAAACCCATGTCCAGCCACAGATTAGGTTCATAGATAGGTTCATAGATTAGTACTAAGCTAACTGCTCTTGCAAGCCATTTTAAGCCTAGCCAATTATCCCTTGGGAGACTCAAACCCTGCATCTTGTGTTTGTAAGGCAAACACCTTAACCATTAGGTCACCCTCCTACATCCCCATTCCAAATAGCAGATGCATTTAACACCCATTTTATACATTAGTCAATGATCCCACTTAACCCATAAACCATAACTCCACAAATAATCATAGCCCTTCTCCTTTACAAACATCTTCCATACACTCTTCATCTTCTTCCTTTCCCCTACAAGCCATCACCACAACTGAGCTTCATTTTCCACTCCTCTCTCTACATCCTGTACCCACTAGCCATATACACAAAGTGCTACTCAAATTAAAACCCTGTTCTCCTTCCTCTGACAACCTCCCCTCTGAATACTTGAAAGTTGCTGCTGATGCTATTGCATATCCAGTGAGCATTCTCATCACATAATTGCACAACCCCTCCCTATGGAAAAAAAACTATCATAACCCCCTTACACAAAGGAGGAAAATGACTTAACTAATTACCGACCCATCGCTATTCTATCTCCACCATCCAAATTATTAGCAAAATGTGTCCATAAACAAGTACTTCAGCACATTCTTCAGAACAAATTATTTACACCAACTCAATATGGTTTCAGGCCATCACGCAAGTACAACTGTACTAATTTCCTTTACTGATACAGTTAACAAAGCAAGTAACTCAGAACCATACCATACCTACACTAATAAATCTAAAATATATATAAGCAACTAGAAACCCTATACAGAAAAAAACAAAAAAGCTGGAGACTGTCTATATTCCTACACTTATCAGAGCTATATTGAACCTCAAGAGATTTAAACTCACATTAAAGAACTTCCTTCTCAAGACATACATCTGTTCCTGCTCCAAAACTAGTTAGTTCTCCATCTCCCTCCCCTTATACCTCCCTATCTCCACTTCTTTCTCCACATACCCCACCCCCACTCTTCACCATGCTTCCCATCACTACCAGCCAGCCTCTTTGATAACATTCTAAGTCAACCTTCCTATCTCTGCTATCTACCCCCCCATTAGTTCTCTTCATCACTTCATCTTCTTTATGCACCCATGTTAGGGTCTCTATTCCCTCTAGTATAATTATTTTATTCACTATAATTTTTATCAATAATAAGACATCACCAGAACCATGAACAAAACTGAAGACGTGACCTATAAAAATACATAGATTGACAACACCCCCCATAATAGGATTAATCAGTTTGAAGAAATAAACACCAATCAGATGTAAAATGCTAATAAAGTATGAATAGAGAAACTATCATAAATGCCTGACAGTCAGAATACAGAATTGCTACTTTCTCCCGATGGTAGGCGTCTAACAGTATGAACAAACAAATGCAAATAAAACCCAGGAACTTGATGTCAACAAGTTAGAAAAACATATAGCATATAATTATTTGAAGTTTTGGTGCTCTTAAGTTTCAACTCACTAGTAATTGCAATGGCATCATTTAGTCCTGGGAAGTTCACAGCATCCATAAGCAGTTACCAAAGCATTTCACAATGTAGTAACTTATTTTTCCACTCCCCTGAGAAAGCTGCTACATCAATGTTCTCCAAAATACAACATTTAAAAATGAATTAGTTGTGACAGTGAGAAACGTTTGGTCAATACACTCCTGTTATTATTCTTCGAAATGTTGAGTACATGCTGATAAATTCTTATATTAAAGTTATTGTTAGTTTTTCCAGTATAGAATGCTTGGCATGTAAAACACCTAGCCATGTGTACAACATTGTCCATCATACAATTGTACCTGCCTTTAACCATCCACTTTGAGACTTTTTTCAAAAATTACAGTGTTGAAATTAGTCTCAATATAAGGGCACTGTTGACAGTGGCCACACTTATGAGTCATTAAATAGCCTTTGTACAAACCCCTAAGAGGTCTTTCAAGAATGTTTTTCAAATTTGGCCATTTTTTATAAGTAAATGTTGGTGCATTACCAAAAACAGTTTTAAGTTCTCATCACAGTGAAGTATAAACCAGTTTTTTTAGAAATGACGATATGAATATCTAAAGCATCCAATGAAAAATGTTGAGCCAATAAGCTCTCATCCCTAAATCTATCCCAAACATCTATCCCACAATTACCTGTCAGATCGGCAACAAGCTGTGAAGTAGAAAAATGATCTCTCCTCCTACTTACCCATTTCAGTTGGTGTTCCTCAAGGATCAGTCTTAGGCCCATTTCTTTTTACAGTCTTTACCAATGAACTCCAAACTGCTGCTCAGCATTCAACCATCATTCAACATGCAGATGACTCTACTTTAATATGTGCTGCTTCTATCCTTCAGAAACTGCAAGAAATAACCTAGAAATCATTCTCAGCCATATAATCCTACCTCTCCAGCTGCAACTAATTTTAAACCCAAACAAAACCAAATTAATGCTCTTCTTCAATAATAAATCCACTGATCACACGCTACCCTTTTTCATCTACTCAGCCAACAAAAGAAAAATTGAACCCATCTCTCATACCAAACTGCTTGGTGTCACCATTAATAGCAGCTTGAGATTTGACAAACACATAGCACTAACCATTAAAAAGACTTACATCAAGCTAGGCTCACTCTACAGAGCTAAGCCATTCCTTACCAACTATACCATCCAAACAATTGACAGGACACACCTTCTTTCTTCCTTACTGTATGCTTCCCCTATCTTCACTAACCTAAAAAAACATATCTAATCAGGCTTGAGGCTTATTACAAAATTGCCAAATTTGCCACAAACCTACCACATAGATCTTATCACTCTACTTCCCTTTACCAACTAAAATGGCTAGAATTACCTAACCTCTTATCCCTCAGATTACAACTGCCCATACCATCAAATACCCACCTGTTAAATGCCCAGCACTCCAAAATATTCTTCAGCCCTACTCAAACAATAGAACTCTAAGATATACTGACAAACACCTGCTAAATGTCATTAAATCAAATAACAGTTTTGTCAATTTTCTTTACTCCAATACTGTCTCCAAAGCCTGGAAGTCTATTCTCCAACACATCATTAGCACCACTAACTCATCCAAGTTTAAGCAACTCCTCAGATCATACTTAACTGATAATTGGCTTTGCTCATGCACTATCCCTGGATGACAGAAACAAGTATTCCTTTTCATTCACTGCTCTTTGCTCTCTCTCTCATGTATTCATGTATTTTCATATATCTGTAAACCAGATCTTTTCTTTTGTTCTATCCCTTCTCATCTATCTGCCCTCTTTCACCACTTTCTAATTACTATCACCTTCTTCTCCTCCTTTATCTCTTCCCTTCAACAATTCTCTTTACACTGCAAGTTATTTAAATGCTGTAGACACTGCATGGTAAAATTGCTTTTCATTTGCGTATAATCTAAGTTATTCCATTCATTTTGCACCTTTGACCATGGGTTTCCATGGCCTAGGTCTCACTTGTAATTACTTGAAATATGAACTCTGTAAACTCTGTATGATGCTCCTATGTAATTTAGTATTCAATATTATATTGTTAATTTACTATTACTTGGAGATTTTCTCCACAGACCTCCACAAAAATGGGCTACTAGCCTAGTCAGACATCCCTGGTAAACAAATGTTAAATAAATAAATAAATAAATAAATAAAATACTAACAACAGGAGATATAGAAAATTAATTAGAACATATAATTAGTTCTATGAGTCAGTCTGAAGAAATTTCAAACTTAAGATTTAATCATAATAAAACAAGTACATTATTAATTGATACAATAATCATATAAAATTGTTCTAACTTCAATTGGAATAGCAATCAAATGAAATACCTTGGTATCATCATTATGTCTAATAGTAAAGAAATTATACAAACAAACTTTCATTAGGTTGTTGATAAAATTGTAAGTTTAGTCACAAATTGGAACAAATTCTTCTTTACCATGGAAGAATGATTAATGCTTATTAAAATGATAATTCTCCCAAAAATATTGTTTGTCTTACAATCTTTAGAACTATATCCACAAAAAAAATGATGAAGAAGCTAAATAATATTCTAGTTATTTTTTTTGGCATCCTAACAAACTAAGAGTTTCCTTTGATTAGCACAGGGAAGGTTGGGATAATGGTGGAACAGGATTCCCTGATATTCAACTGTATGCTACTTCAGGAATTGTAAAAGTTATACCATTGCAGATAAATTTATCTTATGATTCAAAATGGAAATAAATACATCAATAAATATTATTAGTAAATAATAAATATATCATAACCCATCATAAACAAATAGCACTGAACAGATTTATTTGGTTATTAAAAGATTTTTACGTAAACAGCATTGCACCCTCTTCTCAAATTTCCTATTTAAATACATCATTTCTCTTCTAAATGTTCACATATACTAATCATTGTATTAAAGACTTAATAGTTTCTATGTTTCCAATTGCATATACAAATGACTGTTTAGAAACTCATAACTTCAACAAAATGCTAGTGTGAATATGTGAGGTATTGCCAGCTATGCCATGAGAAATAGGGCAGTGGATATGTAACATGCCAGCATAGCTTTTGTATAGAATTATATGTCATTTTTATATCAAACTTATTTGTTCAGCTGTTTGTGTTAAAAAAGTACCAGCAGTGGGTCCTGCTGGATAGAAAAGAAATACAACTGTATGTCAGACTGTACTGCAACTGTTGAAATTTGTATATTGTAACAGAGGATACTGGAAGAGAAGAGGTTAGTGTCAGTCCAGCTAATTTTAAAAAATAGTCTGAAATTAAACTACTTGGTTTAGGCCATAAAGATTGGATATTATAGTTCTGATCGCAGCCAGACAGCAAATGTATGTACAAACCAGGACTAGGAATCCTACTGCATTGTCCTTAGGGGGGAAGTTTTTGAAATGGTTTTATAGCTTTCAGATGCTATAACACACATCTTAGCAAAGCTCTATGTGTATGTATTATGACACATATGTACTAGGCTCTGGTTCAGTTTGTAGTCAAGGGGGTAGTGTGGGAACCAGTAGTCAGATGACCAGATGTGTGTGATGTCATCCTGTAAGCCAGCACTGAAATTATGTTTTAATACTAGATGAGACAGAAGTCTCATGGCAGTCTGTTATTGGAACTGACAAGACCACTCACCCACTTCATCTTGCCTTGCTCTAGAGGAAAATATAGTGAGATTGGTTAAGCATTGTTTTTATGTATCTGTGTGAATCTTTCCATCAGTGTTATTTTTAATATTTCCTGTTACTGAAACTCTGGTGTTTATTGTAAATAGATATTTAGTATTTTCATGATCTTTTATTACTTATTATTAAATAAATTTAAACTTTTCATTGTGGCTGATCTTTTAGAGAATATTTTAACCTGTGAGAGTACTTATATTTATTTGGTGACACTGTTTACACTCCTGAAAACCTTGCTGCATTGGTCAAACACTACCATTTGTATTAGTATTAATTTCACTCAATATAATTAGGTACCTTTCTAAGAGCCATAGAGTAGCTGGCTTTGGAATGTTCTGATGGCAGTATCTACCAGTATGCCAGAGGGGGCATAGCTGGTAAATCTGTGCCAGCCTTTCCCAGGGTGTATGTGTGTGCATTTGTGTGAAAATCAAATCTTAAATAATGTGTATGTGTGTCAGCTACTTGGAGCAGGAACACAGAGCACTGGTTTCACAGAGAGGGTGGTGGAAGACATGGCATGGAACATTTGGCTAAGGACTGAACTCTACAGCCACATCAGTGGGGAGCCTTATTTGGGGCCAGGAGAGGGGGGGACCCTGCCCCAGGACTGTGTTGTCTATATGCTCTTAAGGAAAAGTGTGCTTGGTGCAGACATCTGCATCTGGAAATACTGTGTGTATCGTTGTTCCAAATCAATGTCCCTCACGAGTGTCAGTGGTGGTATTGAGGCTCCTGAATTACTGGCCTAGAGGAGGGGTGTAACAGCTTATATTGAAACAACAAAGCAATTTAATTCATTTGCATCGATTCTTAAATTGTACCGATATGTATACTGTTGAAAATTTAAGGTCCAAATACAAACAAGATTCTGAGAATTGATCAATTTTACAGATATTCAGAGACTTTGTGAACACAGGTAAATATTATATTCAACCTGGATAAAAAAAATGTTCCCCAAATTATTGGAAATCTTAATGAATATCAATAATAATGAAATGAAAAATAAATCATATTTGTCACTAATGTATACAATTTTTAAGTTAGATTTCACATATTTAGACAATTCTTATTGGAAGACTTCTCTGAAGAATACAAGAAATGAATATTAAAACCTACAGCTAAAACTACATCTTCATTTTTCACTTGAGCTTTTGTCACTCCTAATAAAAATTACAATTATGTATAAATCACATAAAATTAAATGCTGGAGATGTGATTCTGAAATAATAGCTGATTGGATGCATATGGTATATGAATGTGAAGTCATCTCCCCTTTTTGGAAAGAAATTAATAACTTTATTCAAGATCTATGGTCAGATAGATGTAATATTTCTAAATCTTACATTTTACTTAATGCTCTGATTCCTGAGATAATTCCAAAAACCCAAGTACCTCTTCTTTGTTCTGTTCTTGCTCTAGCCAGAAAAGTAATTACTAAAAATTGGAAAAGTAAAGTTACTCCCTCTAGTGTTGAATTTATTAGCATGGCAAAATTGTTTGCAGTAGTGAATTGCATACTATAAAGATGAGAACTTCTAATATTACACATTTATATAAAGCTTGGCTTAAACTCAAAGACTAGCTTGAAAAATATTAATTGTTGTTGATGTATAACTTGTATGTATTGATCGGCTGTGGACCTATGTAAATAGTTATTTGTTTCTTCTGTAACTGATTTGTTTATTTATTGTTTTAAAAACAAATAAAAAAAATCTCAGATGAATCAAAATGCTGCTTTCTTGAATAAGCCATCCAAAGCACAACATGAGACCAGTTGTAGGAAGGGTAGGCAAGTCTCCAGATAATGATTACTTTGAAACTTATAAAAGTGGGAAAAGGGTTTGTGGATGGAAAGCTAATGAATTTTCAGGCATAATGAATTTTCTAGGCATAGATAATACTCACAAATGTCTCTCTTAGCCACACAAAAACATCTAATTCCATATAAATTTAAAAGGAAACACTTACTGGATGTATTTATTTACTTACTTTCAAAACCAGGTGAGGTGGACTAATCCTAAGATCCTTTTTAGCCACTGGAGCATAAGCATGTGATTCGTACAAACTATTCATATGTGAGTACAAAGATAAACATGTGATTCATACAAACTCAATATAAATTAACAAGGATGCCCAATATATATCACAAAATAGCAGAATTCTTGCTGGAAAGCAAGCAGACATGTGCACGTGCAATATCAATAAATAAAATGTGTTATATGCATCTCACAACAAGTTGTGTTATATATATTATAAAATAATGAGATGACATGAAATGTGTTTAATATATGAAAATTACAATCATCTTAAGTTTGTTCATTTTCTTATCCAGGTGCAATGCATAGACTTAAAATTTGTCTAAACGTGTACTGTTGTCAATGACATTGCCCACAACTCTATCAGGGAAGTAGAGTTGGCTAGGATGAACTGATATTTGAAGTTCTTCATTTGTGTTGACAACAGATTAGTTTAATTTTTATATGCATTTATTTTCTAACACAATGGATAAAACATATAAACCTTCAGAAATCTTCACATCTGAAACTGGGCAATCAAAAGAACTCAGAGAGACAAAGTCACTTGATCTGAAAACAAATTTCCCTATCTTTCAATTCAGTAAACAATTCAAACCTTCAAAATAGCTGAGGACATAATATTTCCTCTCTATTTACCTTGTCTAAAATCCTCTACAATGATAACACAACTAACCCAGTTAGTCCTTTACATGAAATTCTAAATATTCAATGAAATCAACAAAAACATCAGTAAAGTAACATCCCTCCCCTGGAGAACTTAACTATAAACCCAGGATCCCTCTACATAGGTGCTGAAATGCTTGCAAAAACCTTTACTTTCCATATATAATTCAGCAACATATATCATTTCTCTTAGTTTTAAGTATACAGTGTTAATTCTCTTGCCTGAAGTACTTTCTCCTACAATTGCTGAGAACTGTCTGCATAATTGCAAACATTTGTCCATTAGCAAAGTTGTTCAAAAAGTTAACATACAACTAGATATTAGAACACAATTCAAATTACAAACTTCTTTCTGACTAGCAACATAGCTTCTGGCAGGAATACAGTGCTCATATTGCTATTTTTACTGTGCTACAGATTTATGAAAATATGGAAAAAGGCATTTTAAGAGAAACCATATGAGACATCAATTAATGAATTATTGCCTTTCCATTGAAGTTACTGCATGATTCAAAACTTTGTCAAAAGATCATCTACACTGGTAACCGTGTTGTGTTGTTGAAGGTAATTTCAGCAAATAGAAGCAAGCAGATAAACATTCACAGAAACAATCTTTGGCAAACATTCCAATTTGTTTTTGTTAAATTGCAAGACCGACTGTTCCCCCCCCCAGACAAATATACCAACTCCAAAGTCACACAACAGTGGATAAACAAGGCAAATTTCAATGTTAGTGAAAACAGTTTCTGTGAACAGCACTTGCTCTTTTTGTGTTCACTGAAATTACATTCAACAACATGGTTTCCACTGATTACACAGTCATTAAAAAATGGTAAAGCTATTCAGCACCTATCTTCTTGTGCTGATTTCAGCACAGTAAAGAACTAGTGCAAGGACACAAACCTAGCAGTAAGCATACAGATGATTTGTTATTGTTTTTGGTACAGCAAAAAGACTTTTTAAGCATTCAACGAGGTATCATTATTGGCCCCACAGGAATTCAAATACTTATCAGTAAAAAGTAAAACTGCATCTGCAAGAATAATATTGATGTGCTTTTCTATATGAAGAAAGACATGATTGAGCTCTCAGAATATGTGTCACAGGCAGGTATGAGCCTAGCATTGAGCAGCATTCTACCATCTCTAAGGATCATGCCACAATGCCACCAGAAAATGATTGATTTTAACAACTGGCTTAGCCACTGGTGTCATTCCAAAGGGGTCCAATACATGTCAACCTGGGACTACATGCTGCTTTGCCAGATATGGTCTTCACCTGTCATCTCTAGGATTTCAGATACTGGCCAAACATTATCCACCCCTATAGTGCCTTTTTAGAAACCTTCCAACATAACAAAAGTAACTCAGGAAATCTAATGGTGTTACTGCTCAATGTTAGGAACCTCAACAAGGAGCTGCACTCCCTGTAAGCTCTCCTCACCACGGAGAATGCTGACATCTGTGCAGTTACTGAAACATGGTTCAAAGCCATGGAAAGCAATTCGGCAGTGCGTGGCTATAATGCCTTTCATGCATTCCAACCACCCACTGAACATGAAAGAGCAAAAGGTGGAGGTGTATTTATCTACATAAAGGATAAGCACACCTTAATGCTGGTCAAACAATATGACATGCTTGAGCTACTCCATGTCCAACTAACCATAGGTAAAATCCCTTACCATATCTTTGCTAGCTATAGATCCTCCACTATGAACCAGGAATCCCATACATCATACCTCTAGTTACTAGAATCGCTCATCATCCAGTCCAATACCAAATGCATGGGTGATTTTAACTACCCCTCCATTAATTGGGAGGCACACACGACCACTAACATGCAGACCAAATATTTCTTGACTGTGAAATTCAAATGCCCTAGAGCAGCTAGTCTGTACTCCTGCTAGGGGAACAAATATCCTAGATCTGGTACTCATAAATATGGCAGAGTGTTTCCCCCCCTCATTATGTCCTCACAGATAATGTTAGATTACAAAGCAGTCTCCCTTGAAATAAAGGTAAAAGTACCCCCCCCATCTAAGCGCAAAAACTTTAAGAACTTCTCTAACATAAATTATCTCTATTAAGGGACAGCATAGCTAGTTTCCTAGCACCCCCAAATCCAAAAAAACACAGAAACCTATGCAGAGGCATACACAAAAGCCCTTTATGAACATATAAACAACTGCATAGAAACAGCAGTACCATACTGCAATAAACCCAGGTCAAACTACAAAAACAAACCACCCTGGTGGACCCCTGGCATTAACAGGTTGCACAGCAAAAGAAAGAAAATCCTGTCAAGAAGTAAGATGGAATGTGCACAACAGGGCAATAAGTCCCTCATTAGTCCAAACAAGTGAGTCAGGGAACTAGTTAAGTCTCTGAAAGCAGACTTTGAAGTAGAAATTGCTTCTAAAACTAAGGATAACCATTAGGCATTTTTCAGTTATGTTCATAAATTTAAAGGCAACACCCAACAATGTGCAGAACTGATTTTAGATAGCATCACCTATACTCAACTTAAAGACAAAGCAAATCTGCTGGCTGACAAATTCAGCTCAAATTTCACCTACCCATCACCTCCAGCTCTTCCCCAAGAAATACCCTCCACCACTCCACTGCTAATTATCACCAAATAAGAGGTTACCACTGTGCTCTATAAAGCTAAAAACATGTCTTCAATGGAACCTGGTAACATACAAGGTTGCCTGTTAAACAGCTTAAATCAGGACTTATCAGACCCATTATGATCTCCATTTAACCACAGCCTCCAGACTGGCTTTTTCCTGATAGAGTAGAGAACAGCAACAGTCATCCCTCTGCATAAAGGGGGACCATCTACTGACCCAAGAAATTACAGACCCATAGGTTTGTGTAGTTTTATATGTAAGGCCATGGAAAAAAATAATCATAGACTTGATAAATAATGACACAGGAGATCACTAAACACTGGACCCAACCAAATTTGGCTTTGTCAAAGGCAGGTCATGACTACTGAATCTGTTGGATTTTTTGAGAAAGTCACTAAGGCCATGGATGAGGGTAAAACACCACATATCACCTACCTCAACCTGTATACTTCAAACTTCTTAGAACAAGAAATCTGGACAAAGCCAAAAATAATGGAGGAGACAAAGGCCCAAAAATATGGACAGTTTTTAAATATTGCTCTTACAAACTTAGAAAGTTGATGGATTGATAAGTTTTGCATTAGCATGAATTTTTTGAAGGATATAAAGTCTGACTTTAATCTTCAATGATTTGCCAGTGACTTGACAGAAATTGACAATTTTATGATAAACAGGCTAAAAATATGGGGCTAAAATTTTGGCATTCTGTGAAAATCTGGACAGTTGAGAGGCATGTCAACCTGGCCAAGGAATTTGACATAGTTCCCCACTCAGGTATTATAAATAACCTCACAAAACTGGGCATAAATCCCTATGTCACCAGATCTCGGTGGCTGTCTTGATAACATTTGCTGTTTGTGACAAAACAGTTACCTATTTCCCTAAAATCTTTATTAAGTTGATTTTTTAATTTTTGTTGAGGGGCTAGATCTATATAGGAAGGTATCACTTGCATAGTGAGTAAGTGATTTAAGTGGTATGATGGATGCTGTCATTTTAAAAAGTATTGCCACTAGATACTTAGACTTGCAACACACCAGCTAAAAAATTTCCTGTGGATGACAGTGCTATTAACAAAGGGATAAAGCCCCAGTTATGACGGGTGACCCAAGTTTGAAGACAGGTGCTGTCACCTGCTGGGGAAGGGGTGGGAGTGCATTTCAGGGGTGTGCATTCCATAACTGAATCCACAGTGGAGAACAGAGTCAATACAGGAATGCTGGCTTTAAGAGAGACTATGTAACTTGTATAAGCGGGTGACATGCCCTCACTGATGCCCACTGCAGACCTAATCCTGCACGGTGGTGTTAGGACTGAAAAAATGCAAAAAAAATGTAATAACCCCAATGGCTGTCTAAACACTGGTACCTCTAAGTCTACATGCAACATTTTGGATTAAGTTGTACTAATGACCATATAAACATTTGAGTGTTCTGACCTGATCTAAAGCTGTACTGTGAATCTGTGGAAAACTATTTGTTTATGTTGTCCCTTTGTTTGTGAATAATTTGAAATATTTAGTAAGCAGGTAAAGATTTGAGATGGGTCAGTTGTCCTGTGGGTTTCTAGTTGATTTAATCTGGGGGACTGTTAGAATGGGGGTATTTTGTACTGATGTAAAATTTTGCCTTTAGTCAATGATGGGTTTAGAAAGCAGAAGAGGGGTTCTGCCATTTGTGAACCATGCACCAAGTCTACATTACAGAAATATGATCTGGTATAATACCACACATTTCTGCAACTGTACCACTCAAATAAAACAATGCACAGAAAGTTTGCACATCTGTTTCTAATTATGGCAGACAATCCAATGACTAGAGAAAGACAGACATTTAATACCTGATATAGATGATACTGCTTTAGCTATAAATTGTAAACATGTTCTCATTAAAAACATACATTTAAAATTAAATCCTGTCTGTAGGACTTATAGAATATTTACACAATACCAGTAACTAAATGATAAACAACTGAGTTGTTTTTTTAAAACATGCTGTGTGACGAGTACAATATAATCTAAGTTTCAGGAATTTCAGTAAAGGCAGTGTATCTAAGAAAACACAAGCAGATCACAATTACAGTTAAAAAACAGTATCTCAGAACCTTAAATAAGGTTGAATTTAATACTGTGATATTCTTACGTAAGACATTTCATCAGTTAAGAAAGGTGAAAGCTATCAAATACCTCCAACAGTCCATAATGAAAACATTTATTGGACATGGCAAACTACAGTACTGTTTATTAACAAGTTTTTACTATTAAAGAGCCAGTTATAAATGTTAACAAACTGTCTGCACCTTGATTATGGACAGAGAGTTAGGATCAAACCTTACAAAAGGTAAGGCTGCCTAATGTCAGAACTAGTAATGGCTACTACTGTTTCCAGTAAAATCAAACTTAGCTAAAAGGAGATTCAAGACCTGCTGGATTACATGCCATATACTGACGTTAAGAGGTAAGCTAATGTCAAAAAGATAGATGCATGAGCAGTGCTATGAAGGTGACGCAGTCACCTGTACATGTCCGTCACTGTTAACATTTCACTGGTGATCATTTGTAATAATCCAGTATCGAAACACCACAATATGACAGAAAAGTGGAGACTATTGCTTTAATTGCTGTTATGTATAAGACTATATATGCAGGTATTCTGTCAGTGGTGGACATGAAGACAATGAGGTTGTCCTTTTGGAATAATGTGCAGATTCAAAAGCATTAACATCAGATGAGATTCAAACAGAAATTATAGGATATGCAGATTTTGCCAAAGTTCAAAAAACTGTGTTAGTGCTTGACTTGGTTCATAAAAAAAAGACAGATTAAACACCTGTGTCTTTTATGGATATTCCTGAACTGTGAGACCATTTGCTGACTGTTAGCATGACCTTACAGATTACATGATGTCAAAAGCATTTTAACAGGGATAAGGTGACTAATGCCACTTTCAATGCTGTCTAAATCCTACAACCTGCACACAAAATCCCAGAAAGAGCAATGAGAACAAAAGCATTACCGACAAAGAAAATATGCATTAAAGAGAAAGATCAAGACTCTTAGGCCATGCACCGAAGTTATTTAACTTGTCAAACAAATGTGAAAAGCAAGAGGTCAGTTCAGTAAAGAACACAGCTTTAGGCATAACTTAATGTGCATTATCATGGATTTTTGTTGATATGAGAATATTTCTTTTTAACTGTAAATGTCAACAGATAATTAGTAGTGGAATTCACAACCACTTCAATTTATTCCTAATAGGGAGCCTTTCAATATTTCTTTATCATATGAACAGAAAATAGACCTCTCTATCAGGGGCACCAAACTTTAAGTTGAAGTATTTTGGGCTTCACACACACACAGGTGATGCTGTATAGGCAACAAGTTAATGTACCTCTTGAAAGAGTCACACACACACACACACACACACACACACACACACACACACACACACACACACACACACACACACACACACACACACACACACACTTTGGGTAAAGCTTTGGGAATAGGTAACAAAAGAGAAAATAAATAAATAGGTACAGATGTTTTTTAAGGGAATAAACAATAATAATACTTAGCCGAAAAAAACATGTCCTGCACAGGCTTTGTAGAAAACCAAATTCATGTCAGAATGACATCATTTTTTGAAAAGACAATGGACTTTTAAAAGGGGGAGAAAGTAAAAACACATTTTCTGCTGTACCATAAGCTGTGGCTAATGTAAATGGTCCAAACATTATGAGCCAGTATGAATGGACACTAACTAGACAGTGCACATTTTAGATGATATGTTAAAGCGAGGTCCCATCCATTTTGTTGTAGCATAGATGGATGTAAAATATCCCACAGCATTTAGAGAAAATAGTATGGGAAATTTCCCTGATATCCTGGTCAAATCCCCTTTAGTCAGTATAAATAGACATCAGTTCTCCCATAAAAAGAAGCCACTAGTCAACGGACTAACCCGGTCAAAGGATGGATAGAGAGAGACAGATGCATACATAAATAAATAAAATGTAGTATGCCCAGTGTGATAAAAGCAGTTTCACTGAATGATGATAATAAAACTTGAATATGGCCCTGTCTTTTAATCCTTACCTCCATCTATGATCCTCATAACATTCAAGCAGTAGATTATCAGATACTTAAAGTTGCCCTTCTGTCTGATGTACAAATCCATCACTCTGACCTCCAGAAAAAAACTAATTTGTCCACTAGTACTTAGAAGGATTCAGCTACTATTAGGCATGAGGTTATTCAAAATAATAATAAATCTGGGATGCTGCCCATTTAGACAAAACTCGCTGCCACAGAGCAAACATACTCTAAGAGGTAGTCAAGAGGAAGTCATCACCTTAGACAAACAACTCTAGAAAATTTCTACAGGTGAATGTGTGCTCTCATCAGACTATAATTATCTACATGGAACCATCACCACCCATCAGAAGTAAACAAAGAATGAGCACTAAATATCTTCCAAACTAAAACGGAAGAACAGGATGCTAGCTGTACTTGCTTCTGAGGGGATACATGAATCTGCAGTTGCTAATTTATACTGCAGTTACATTTGCATTATCTTAGTGTATGCTTCGGATGCTTATCTTGGGAAATTTAATACTTTTGCTGCCTCACAGCAATAGGTTCTCTGGTTCGATTCTCGGCTGGGGTGCCTTCTGTGCGGAGTCTGCATGTCCTCCCTGTGGTCGCGTGGTTTTCCTCTGGGTGCTCCAGTTTCCTCCCACATCCCAAAAACATGCATTAGATGGACTGGATACTCTAAATTGGCCCTATGTATGAGTGTGCGCATGTGTGTGCCTTCTGTGGAAGGTTGGACGCCGGGCTGGCAACTCGACACCGTAAAACTCCACTGCCAATCATGAGCAGACAGATGATCCGCTGTGGCGACCCCTAACTGGGAAAAAGCCAAAAGAGGAAGAAGAAGTGTTACTAATGTTGTGCTTGTCTGTATTCTACTACTTCTCTAAGCCTTGATCATGGCTGAAAATTGTCACCTGACCAGCCTAATTATCCAATTCACAAACAGCAAATAAACATGTAAACTGGCATATTGTTTTTAACATTCAATGTATTTTGTGGTGATGAAGCTATTCTTTTCTTGGAGTCTGGAATTTGCCTGCACCCATCTCTCTTCTCAGCGACAGATCATCCACTCGATACATGGCAGTGACCCATAAGGCTTGCCTCTGCTACCCTACAGAACAGTGACCCACAAGGCTTGCCTTAGCTACCCTAAAGAGCAGCGACCCACAAGGCTTGCCTTAGCTACCCAGAATAAAGCAATGTGATTGTCTAAGGTTGGTGCACTGAATCCTCATCTATTCAATGCATCTTTACTCTCATCAAATGACAATACAACAGTTAAGAGGAAAAGTAGTGCTGCTTATTGCCACTGAAAGACAGACATTCAGAAAAATAGTGTTACTTCTTGGCTACCTAAGAAACTAGAACATTTAACATTCAGTTATCCTCTGCATGACAGAAAGGAAGACAGGATTCAAATTAAATTGGGACTATTCTCTGTGAAGTGGGACAGGTAAAAATATCACAATAAAAATTTTCATCTGCCGTTTGACCTCCTGCAGTAACCTGATGCAGTAGCCCCACCTTCCATTCCTATTGCTCTGATAATTGAATTTTAGCTGGAAACAGGGAACATTATCAGTTAATATCTTCAACAAAAAGACTCTCAGCCTTAAAAAGATAGCAGACCAGGCAACCACTTGCAGTCATTATACTGTTTTACAATATGTCATGGTTGTAGCATCTGTGAATCTGAAAAAGAGACAAATAATTCACTAGTCTTAGAAACTGCAAAGTGAGTACTATCATAGAATTAATCACATGCGGCACAATGTATGCAGTTTGTTTTAAGTGACCCAGTTAAAAACGTATGTTGGCACAGCCACTAGGATACTTCATAACCATATTAATGACCATATTTGGGACAGCAGGAGGGCAGTTATGCATTTTCATGAAACTGAATTTTCTTGCCTGAGATATGTAAGCATACAGCACATATAAGGGCACTGAAAGAGAAATGTAGGGCTAGAACTTTACACTTGCATGCTTGCTAATGTATAATTTCACTTTTTTAAAAAATATGGTTAGATATAACAGTTAGTCAGTTTACACCCTAGATTGTGCTTGTGTGCTGTCTACTGATCTGCATTTCTCAAGGTGAATGTATTTAGAAAGACATATTCAAAACCCCTAAATATTGCTGCATTATTGTGCTTTATGCCCCTTATGTCTTAGAAGAGTAAAAGAAACTCAGTATAAAATCCTTAGAAGAACACTTTTCAGACAGACAAGCTGTGTTCATTTTTCAATTACTGGTTTTCTGACATTGTTTGTAGTTGTGTGGCTATAATGGAACTTTCGCTATATATTTATTATAGCATCAAACCTGACTTCCACAGAAATGTGCTCAAATACATTTTGTACATTTTTCAAAGTATCACAAGAGAAAAGCATATTTCTTCTTAAAATATCAAGCAGGTGCACTCAAGAATGTACACTGTCATATAGGTTTACCTACTTGCTAGGGATCAGCAGTAACACTGAGGTTAGGAAGACGACCCCACTCTAACATTTATTTTTAAGGAGAAAAATGTATATCTATGGTGTTTTGATAAAGGGAGGCATGCAAAGTCTTTGGTTATGATTCTGTTTTTTTTTTCCTCGGGACCTTTCTACCTAATTCCTCTACTGGTCTACTATGAAAGATTTGCAAGTTTATCTCCAACCTTATTTGACACCTGCCCCAAAGGGTGGGTGGGAGCATGTGCATTTATATCTATGTATACATGAAAGGTTTCGTATAATGCAGTGTGCGTCATGACTAGCCTTGGAAACTGGAGGAATGCATGCTTGTGAAGTACCTTACAGACACCAGGAAGGTGACTAAGCTTTTCTAATCATCAGTCACCAGTCTTAAGTTACATTCTAGTGCTACAGCATTAAAGGTGATCAAAGGCTACCACAGAAGCACAACAGAAAGCTAAGTAATTCATTCAGCCTTCAAAAAATGTATGAAGCATTTAATAGCTTTTAAAGCTGTTTGTACCTCCAGACATTCTCCTCTGATAGCTGTTTTCTGTGAGTCAGTAGTAAGTGTATTACAGCTTTCAAAGCTGTAAAACACTTAGCATTCTTACATTATTTTTCTTTAACTTTTGCAGTACATGGGAACAGGGTAACCTCCATGCACTACAAAGAATTGTAGTTGGATGATCATAACCCAGTTTGTGCTGTATTCTCAACAAGGATGTCAAAAGAGTTTGTCAGGAGATGAATTTCTTGATATCCATGTCATGAACCCTGGCAAACCATAATATTAGTCTAAATATTACTGTAGTTTGTAGAGTCTGGCTTGTTGGTCAAAGACATTTGTTGAAAAACAATCTGTCACAATGTACACTTATTAGCCCCTAAGATCCATTTTTCCCCAGAGAAACGCAGTTAGGTTCACATAAATAAATCATTATAGTTTTTATAATGCTTTAATAAAAGGAAGTTATCAAAATCTCTGTATATAAGTTTCTGTATTTTATCAGAAACTGTGTGGTTATATATGGTATATGTGTGCTGCAGGACTTTTATGACAGAATCAACCATAGTTTTTGTGATCACTAATAGAAATAATTCACCAGCCCTCCATTTTTCCAGGAACATGTTATGTAATTTCCAAATGTACATAATCTCTGGCAGATGACAACTATAGGTGTGTTTTTACATGCCTCCGTGTGCGGCTGACTCCCATGTTCTGCACCATCTCAGTAACCTTGTATTCCCAGGTGAAGTCAAAAACAGCCATTTCAATAGTTGATGCACACGCACGTACTGTATATGAAAAGTGGTTATCTGACATGTGAATTAATATAGTCATTTTAGATAAAGCAGCGTGTTCCTAGCTATTATGATATGCTACCACATTTTGAAATTTGTTTCTTTGTGTTACTGCAGATTTTGCAGTTCTTGCTTTATTTGAAGTTCTGCTAGGTAAAGCTGAGTGACCTCCTTCGTTAACTTAACTGTAAGACAGCTAACAGCTGCTAATAAAAACATCCTTCTGGTAGCTGACCTATCAAAGTGATCACTGTCTGTTCACATACTGGTTTCTGCCAACATGGGATCACAGTTCACTGCTGTCCACTTCTATTGCAGTCTGCTCACCATAGGAACTCTGACACCATGTAGCAACTGTTTCTGCTTACTGAAAGTCATGCCTATCCTTTGCTGGTACTACTTGAAGAGAAGTATCCTTTCCTGGTACTACTCAGTGAGAAGTATCCTTTCCTGGTACTATTCAGTGAGAAGTATCCTTTCCTGGTACTACTCAGTGAGAAATATCCTTTGCTGGTACTACTTGGTGAGAAGTGTCAAACACATGCTAGGTTTAGAGGCTAACCTCTCCCTCATAAGTGGCAGTAAACAGCTTAATACTACAACACAGCCCCATAACAAGAGGCCCACTTTGTGAAGGTTATTTATTTTATTTATTTTATTTCCAGTTTGATTATCGGGGATGTCCACTGGGCTCAAAGAGCCCATTTTCAGTGGAGGCCCGGGGAGAAAAGCTCCATATTACAAGCAATTAAGCAAAAATGAAATAATACAAACTAATGAGAAAAAGTAGAATTGCATAATGGCAAGACAGTTCATAAACATATTTACAAAGTAGTATAAATAACTATTTGTACAATAATTAAGTGATAGAGACAAGAGAAGAGTTCACAATTAAAGGGAAAGCAATTATTAGTTGAGGGTTAAAAATTTGAATGTTGTATATTGAGGTTTAGCAGAAATGGAAGAGAAATAGGTGGGAAGTACACTGTTAGTAGAGCATACATTATAGTGTCTGGAGTATTCTTAGAGAGGCGGGTGAACATTAATAAAAGTGGAGTTCACACATGGAAGATATGATTGCCATAGTTAAACTGCATCAGCTTAATATAGGTAGTTATTAAAGATTAATTGTTTTCAGTAAGAGGGGATGAGATCAGGGACTATATACAGTATTTACATTGTGTGCACTTAAGGTAGAAAAACATTATTAATAATTTGGTGTTGAATTTGACTTAGAGGGAGGCAAATGTTTAAGGGGTCTTTAGATTTAGAGTGAGGTAGGTGTTTAGGAGAACAGCCTGGGGTGGATGAATAAGTAGAGAAGCTGTATGAGGAAGCATACATAGAAGAGAGTAAGTAGGTTAAGTAGGGAGAATACAGTTACATTTCCAGTGCTGTGCAAGGTAGGAATGAAGGTGAGTTTTAAAGTATTCATAGTTTTCAGAGATTCTAAGAGAAGAAGGGAGGGAATTTCATCTTTTGGCTAGAGAAGAAGAGAGTAGAAGGTGACCAGCAGGACGTTTAGGGTTGTAAACAGAGAGGAGATTCTGGTGTGCAGATCTCAGGGCTCTGTGGGGGGTGTAAAAGGATAAGATATTTGCTAAAGCAGGGCATAGAGTTGGTTTGAAGATTAGTCTGTGGGTAGTAGTGAGCTGAAGGAAATTGAGTTGATTGGGAAGTTCTAGCCAGTTTATCAGGTGGAGAGATGTGCAGTGGTGGGAGGAGTAATTAGCTTTAGTTGCGAATTTAGCAATGTTGTTGTACCATGTTTCTAGTTTTGAGGAGATGGAAGAGGATAAGTTGGTAAGTAGGGGAGCACCATATAGAAGAGAAGGTAGTAAGTAGTTGGTGGCAAGAGCTTGTCTGCTAGATGAAGAAAGGAATTGGGAGTGTCTATATAGCATGCCAAGTTTCTGGTGAGTTTTTTTAATGTTTAACTAAACATGTGTGTCTTTTAGGTGTTCATCTATGGTAACTCCAAGTAGTTTAGCAGAAGGGACAATTTCTATAGTGGAGTTAGTATTGCTAAAGATACTGAAAGATTGTTTGTCAAGCTGGAGGGTTTTTGAGGGGGAGAAAAGAAGAATTTTTGATTTATTAGCATTTAGGGAGAGATGATTTTGAAGCATCCATTTTTCAGTTGTAGAAAAGGCCAATTGAGTTTTTGGTAGGAGGTCAGGGAGATTAGAAGCAGAGCAGAGTAATGTTGAGTCGTCTGCATATCGCACTATTTTAGTAGTAGGAATGGCAGCATGAGAATCATTAATAAATACATTGACGAGCATTGGGCCAAGTATGGATCCCTGGGGAACTCCAGTAAGGGTGGGTAGGAAGGTTGAGGTGCCAGTTTGCCATTTCACAGCTTGGGATCTATTAGAAAGGTAGCTGTTAAACCATAATAGGGTGTTCTGTGAGAGATTAAGATTAGAAAAATGATTTAGAAGGTGGGTGTGGGAAACAGTGTCAAAAGCTTTGGAAAGATCTAGAAGGATGGGGGATACAATTTCTCCAGAATCACGGGCATGATTTACTAAGTCTAAGAAAGAGAGAAGAGCAGTTATTGTACTATGTCCAGGACGAAAACCATGTTGTGTTGGGGTGAGGAGATGATTATCAGTAAGGTAAGGCATGAGCTGGAGGTGGATGCATTTTTCAGATATTTTTGAGATTGGGAAGAGAATGGCTATTGGACGGAAGTTAGAGATAGTATTATTTTTACCTCCTTTATGGAGGGGAATGATAAAGGCAGCACACCACAGTTTGGGAACATAAGACTCCTGTATGGATCTATTGATGAGAATACAGATGGGGATGGCAATGCCATCAGCAGCGAGCTTTAGATAGAGAGAGGGGATATTGTCTGGGGCTGGGGAACATGGCTTAAGTCGAGCGAGAAGTTTTTTTATGTAGGATGTGGAGATGGGCTTTAGGTGAAATGTGGGGGGGCAGTTAAGATTGGGAGGTTGGGAGGATGTGGGGGATGTGGGTTTGAGGAGAGAGGAGGAGTTGTGATTGGGGAAGGTCTTGGTGAGTTCAGCTATGGAGTTGGTAAAGAAGGAGTTGAATAGGGTGGCTAATTCTGTGTCAGTTTTACTGGTATCAGGACAGGGTTTTTTTTTTGTACCGGGATTTAGTAGAAAGTTGATAGAGGTCCAGAACTGTTTAGGGTTTTTGGAGTGATTGGTCTGGAGTTTAGTGTAGTAAGACTTTTTATCTCTTATGATATGTTTTTTGGTTAGGTTACGGAGTTGCTTATATTTAAGAAGCATTTCAGGGAGTTGGTGTTGGTGATACAGGTTCCAGATTTGTAGCATAAGATTTTTAGTATCCTTAGATAGCCGGGGGCAGGGTTGGATTTCATTTGTTTAGTTCTAAGTGGGGCATGGGAATTTAAGATATCTAAGAAGATAGTATTGAAAAAATCGACAGCGTTATTTAGGGAAAGTGTTTTTAGATTATCCCAGTTTATTAATTTGAGGGTGTTAGAGAAACTTGAATGATTAAAATTAGTGAGGTTGCGAGTATGGATATATTGGTGAGGGTGTGGCTTTGAATGTGCTGCTCGATGGATAAAGGCAGGGTAGTGGTCACTTATGGTGTCTGTCAAGGTACCTGAGTATAAGATCTTATTTGGGTGGGAGGCTAGAATCCAGTCCAGAGTGGAACCTGGGGGGTTATTTTTATCAGGTCTTGTGATGCTATTAGTTAGTTGAGTGAAATTTAGAAGATTAATAGATTATAGATGGATTGGTGCCATTGATTTTGTTCCAGTCGATGTTCACATCGCTTAATATGTACATCTCGAGCTTAATATTAGTTGAAGCCCATAGAAGAATGTCTTCTAGGGTGGTAGTGTTGTTACCAAGGGGGATATAAAGGGCTATAAGACATATGCTTTTGAAGTTATTCAGTTTGAGTATCCCCACGACTAATTCTGCATTATTGAATTGAGAAATGGGGTTTTGTAAGGAGAGATGGAGTGTAGATTTGAGTAAATTAAGGCTACTCCTCCACCTTTTTTGATTGGGCGGTCACATCTAAGAGCCTGAAAACCTGGTGGTAGGATTTCAGAGTTGGAAATCAGGGGTTTTAGCCAAGTCTTGGAGACTGCTACTATGTCTGGAAGGGTATGGTAAAGCCAAGGATGGAAGACAGCAGTTTTGTTTTTTAGACTCTGGGCATTTAGAGAAAGAATTTTTAGGAATTTTTGGTTAATAATGTTGGATGAGGTAGGAGGAGTGGTATTGGTGCTATTGGTTGTGACAGGGGAAGTGGAGTTGGTAATAGTTTTAGGACCAGGGTTGGGGTGAATATCTCCTGCTAGGGAAAGGCAGTAAGAGGAGGTGAACAGTAGTTGTAGTTTGGGCTTAGTTGATTGTGGGAGGTTAGTGAGTGATTTGGGTGAGTGCCACTTGAAAGAGCAGAATGTAAGTTTTAGTTTAAAGTAGTGGAGTGTATTAGGTTGAAATATTGAGGGGGATATATAATGAAAGTGAGATTTGGATGGGTGGAGATAGAGATGAGTGGTGGAGTGGGGGGGGGTAGGAAGGAGAAAGGGAGTTTGCAGGATATATATGAGGTGGCATGGAAAAGAGGAATTAGGAACAATATGGTTAAACAGGAGGTGAGAAGGATTTGTGTAAGATGTGGGGACATGGTTGATTGGTGTAAGGTAAGAGAGTGAGAATAAACAAAAAGATGAGAGTATGTTAGAGAGGGAGAAACTGAAGGGTATGGGGGTATGAAGAGAAGGCTTTAAGCTCTTCCCCTGTTCAAGTTTGAAAAAGAGAGGCTGCATGCAGATTCTGTTGCATACAGGGTATATATAAATACAAACAAACATGGCTATCCTTATGTGCCAAGAGCGCTGTTTATGACAAGCGCATTAAGTCCAAGAAGTGACAAAACGTAAGTTTTCCTCGACAAAATAGCTGGCATCAAACACTGTAGATATCATGAAAAAAAAAGTGAGATTTACCCACAAGTCCCCAAAGAGTAAAAATATTCAGTCTTAACAGCTTACACCCCTGCAGAGAGGAAAAAAAAAAAAAAGCTGTTCCGTTCAAACCAAGTCCTATACAGCAGCATAAAACACTGTCAATATCTTGAGGAAAATTGGAAAACTTTACACATAAGTCCCCAAAGAATAATGACATTCAGTTCCAACAGCTCACCTCCGGAGAACAAAATACAACACTTCGAACCCACTGGACACATTTTCAAACTCAAAAAATTCACTACAGTCCCACTCAAAGCTGGCAAAATGAAATACCAACTTTCAGCGGCTTATGGAGATAAATCCGAGGCCTGTAGACTAATCACTCCCAAAAAGCACCTTTACTCGCTCACAATAGTGTGCGACATGAACAAAACTGAGTTTCAAGGGCACCATTTAGTCACCCACAAACCCTTGCTGCCCTCCTCCATTGATCGCGTTCTCTTCAACTCTCCCATAAACTTCAGCATCAACTTCCAAGCCCATTATGAAATCAATACTTAAAGCCCCCAATACTTCATTGGAGCAAACACTATTCATTCTACCATTTGATAAAACAAACCAAACTGAAGCCAGAGTAAAGTTGAGAGCTTCCATCCCATTTATTACAGACCTTCCTCAGAACTCATTCATTCTACCATACCTTCACTTGCACCTTCACCAACAACTAAAGGGAATAACTCTGACTACCCACATGCTCTTATAGTTGCCTGAGCCTATAACCGCATGTGGTACTGTATTAGTTGACAAAAAGGCAGGAGTCAGAGCTGGATGTGGCAGAGTTAAAGATGTTAAGATTTGCACTGGGTGTGACGAGGGTGGACAGGATTAGGAATTAGTATATTAGAGGGTCAGCCCAGGTTGGATGGTTTAGAGACAAAGCCAGAGAGGCAAGATTATGTTGGTTTGGACATGTGCTGAGGAGGGATGCAGAGTATATTGGGAAAAAGATGCTAAGGATGCAGCTGCCAGGTAAGAGGAAAAGAGGAAGGCCTAAGATAAGGTTTATGGATGTGGTGAGAGAAGACGTGCATGTGGTTGGTGTGGCACAGCAAGATGCAGAGGACAGGAAGAAATGGAAACAGATGATCTGCTGTGGCGACCCCTAATGGGAGCAGCTGAAAGAAGAAGAAGAAGTTAGCATAATGATGCTCCACTCACCAGACTGTGTAATGACAGTCTTGTGGTCCACAGGTTCTCTGCTGCCAAGGACAGGGATGTGAAGAAAGCTATTAGGTCCCTTCTTCCCAGGAACAGGGATGTGACTAGAGCCACTGGGTGCCTTCATCTCAGTTATTACCCTTTTGATGCTGGTGATGGAGAACAACATTCAATGCTCTACCTGAGGAGAGATGTAGCTAGCTATAATTCAGCTCTTTATGCATGTGTCTGAGGCAGATAAGATCATCATCTTGATCAGTATATTGACCTCTCCAAAATGATAAAAATTACTTTTGTTTGAAATTGCATAACAATTGGATCATTGCTTAGTATTTTTGAAGTGGATTCAATGTACGTGTCAGCATGTGAATGTGTACTAACAGGAGTTCCTGCTTATGCAGATAGGATATTTACCTCTTTCTTTTTATCTCTCACTCAAGACATTTTCGCACCACACCCATGCCTTTTTTAGGCAAACAACTTGTTAGACATTTCACACTAGCAAATTCTAATCTGGTAAATATTAAGGTAACTTTAGTAATATATGTATTCTGTACAATAAACTGCTTGGTTTGGAGTATTTCTTGACACTTGAGCACAAATTGTAGAGTGACTCATTCATTTGCAATGGTAAAATCAGTAACTTACATACACTCAGCTCTACTATGTGAAGGGTACATCCTACCTGCCTTTCTTACTTGACATTTTGGAAGGTGTGACTGAAGCCATTGAGAGGTTCATTTTATCAGTGCAGGATGATCTTAACCTTGCCAAAGCATTCAGTAAGATTTCTTCAGATAAACATTGTTGATAAAGTTACCAAATTTAATATTACTCAATGAATTGATAACACAGGGTGAAAGTTGATGGTACCCTCTCATCTAATTTGATTAGTGAATGAAAATCTTTCAGGGCTCTGTACTGTATCCCCTTCTACTTGGCATCTACTTTCTTGATATTAAAACAAATATGCAAAATACGTGGTTGAGAAAGTTTGTGGAAGACTGTAACCTACATGTCATTTCCCCACAGACTCTTACATTCTACAAAAGGGGCTACATACAGCCAACACTTATTGCTCTAACATTTTCCTTATATGAAACAAGATGCAGTGTACTCACGTTTAGTCAACAAATGTTCCCATAGGTGACCACTAAGTGGAACCCACTTAATGATAAAGTTGTAAGAAATACAAGTACTTTTATTGACAATGAATTGTGCTTTGATCATCAAGTATCAGTTGCAATATGGATTTTTTCATTGTCAAGTTAATCAAATGTATGTTCAAGATCCAGAGAAGTTTTAGACTTCAATATTCCTCCCTTATTAGGGCAATTATTTAATATAATGGTGTGTATCACACCAGACATATATCCTAGTTTGAAAGGCTAGCCAAGAGAATCAAGGAGCTAGGCTTCCTTAGTTATCCATATTAAAAATTATTCAACTTTTTCCATATCATTTAGACTGCTACTTTGAGATTACTGTTTTGCCTTTCTTGGCTATGAAACACCTTCTTTTTTTTTTTACTAGATCTTTTCTACCACAGGGACACAAGTAATATTAGGAGCACAAACTCTGATACTCTCAACTTGCAGTGTAATATATATATATATATATATATATATATATATATATATATATATATATATATATATATATATATATATATATATATACATATATCTATATATATATATATATATATATATATATACACACACACACACACACACACACACACACACATATATATATATATATATATATATATATATATATATATATATATATATACATATATCCACATATGGATAGATATAGGATGACTTAATCTGAGAGTCATTTGTCAAAAGGATCCCATACCTATAGAACAAACTTACTTTGCATGTGAAATAGTTGAACATCATGCTCCTTCATATTATTTTTGATGTCTGGATGGATTTACATTTACTCCAGGAATTAATAATATGCATTTCATTAATGAGAGAGTTAAATCTCTCAGCAATATCTCCTATGCATCATGGGTAGAGTGCACATGGATGTTAGGAGCACCTGCTTAGCCCTAACCTATGGACCTACTAAACAGCAGATTGTTTGGTAGTAACCAGGTGTTTCCCTTCACTTCTACTAGCCTTTTGCATTGTTCTTCTTTGATACATCACACAGAAATTCCACTGTTGACGCCTTTATATAGGTCCTTGTAGACATGAAAAAGTGAAGTAGCACTGTACATCAACTGCAGTGACTTATTCAGCAAAGGATGTGAAAAACAAAATTTCAGTGCACGTCTACATAACAAGGACAAAAGAAAACTACACAACAGCTTCTCAGAGAACTCAGATGAGCTACAGCAAGTAAGCAAAGCAGGACAAGGTGTAAAACAGCAGGAGGTACTAGGAGGGAAAGATAAACATTGTTATGCATAGCAAGTGAAAAGTAACCATTATTATGCATAGCAAGAGGCTTTTAAGGTGAAAGCATCACTGATACCCTTCTAGAGCAATGGATTAACAATAGGGACTTTACATGTCAAGAACAGAGAAGGTGATAACTAAAACCTAACTAAGGAATAAGACCAGTGCAACTTAAGAAAAATACCCTCAAAGGATAGAAGACATGATACAGACATTTGTATATCAAAGAAACCACAAGACCAAAATGTACACACCAGATAATGAGATGCACATGTGCAAGAACATCTGAATCTGGGGGGGGGGGTAACCAGGGACAATGTAAACATATATTAAAACAGATTGGAGAAACTGGAGAACAGTAATTTACAACTTTGATTTGGCAACATTTTCCAACAAAAATGTGAAGAAACCAAATCATACACAAAAACAAAAAAATACCCTTGTTTTCCCACCTTTCCTGAGCTAGAATAGTCCCTAATACAGATTTGCTGTATTCTGGACTTTTGAATAGTTCCTGTGTTGCCCATTTCCTTACTTGGATAGAAGGAAGCTTCTTTGTTCACCAGTGGGAGTGGGGAGCTTTGAGCAGCCTATCCGTCCCTGGAGGAGTGACCTCAGCACAAGATCTTGTTGTTTATTGGCCGTTTTGGGCTATTTCCTAGCTCTTTCAAGTCCCCTGTTTAAAAACCCGCTTTAGCGTGGTTTTGCGCGATTTTGCGCATAGCGCAGCATCGGGCAGCGCTGCCTAAACAGGTTTAAACTATTACCGGCTCCACAAAGTCTGATCTTCACTTTTTCCCTTGGAACTGATCTGTATCTCTAAAGAAGCACTCTATTCTCACTTTATAAGTCTCTCACCAGCACTTAGAAGAAATTAAAGCACCAAATCTCTTATACTCTTCTAAATCCAAACTTAGAAGAAATTAAAGCACTAAATCCTCTCTTATACTCTTCTAAATCCTCCTAGAACAGTCAAAAGTAGAAATCACAAATATCCTGACATGTCCAAAGGACAGTTTCATGTGTACTCTCCAGTCCAGTTGGTAAATATGGGAATCTTAAGGCAGTGTTACAACTGCCTTATGTACACAGACAACCCTCTTCTCCTCCAAGCAAGCTCAAATATATGTGAGAGATGCAAACTATATTGCCAAACTGGAGGCTGCGCTCTCTTGAACCATGACTAGCACAGTCAATCGGGAGAAGAAGGTAACTGCACACATCACAAATCCAGTCTCACATAGACCTATAGAAAAAACAGACCAAAGACATAAACACACAAAAACATACTTGAAGGCTCTAAATAAAAACCTGCCTAAGCAACAGAGACCTCCAAAGCAGACCACCAAACAGCTGCCACCCCATAACAATACCCACGTATCACATAGTCCACAAAGTCAGTGTGCCACACAGTCCTAGCCCATAAGGCTAAACAACACACCAAATACACTTGTAATAGGTGACTCTATAGTCAGACACACTGACGTCCCACTCACCAGGCTGAACAAGGAGAAGGTCACTGTAAGCTGTCTGTCAGGTGCCAGGATCTGCCACATAACACACGCACTCAGGTCACTCCAAAGCAAGTACAAATATGACTCCATCATTGTCCATGCAGGTTTGAATGACCTGAGACGTACCTCCCTGGACTGCATGAAAAGAGACATAGAGGAGCTCTCTGGTCATGTAGCCCAGGCTGGTATGACCCTGACCTTGAGTAGCATCTTACCCTCACCAAGAATGATGCCACAGTATAAAGAAAAAATGTCAAATTTTAACAATTGGTTAAAATATTGGTGTCACTCAAAGGGGATCCAGTGTCTGTCAGCTTGGGATGACATGCTCGACAAGCCACTTTGCTTCGCTAGGGATGGCTTGCACCTGTCTCCCCTGGGCTTTCAAATGCTGGCTAAGGCTCTTGCCACCCCCATGGTGCCTTTTTTTAGGCAAGGCTCAAAAGACAAACCCACCTCCATAGACAATACAGAGAAAAAGAAACTAAGGGTAATGCTACTCAACACCAGAAGTCTAAACCTCAAAATGCATGCACTCGAGACTCTCCTCAGTATGGAGAACAACGATGTCTGTGCGGTAACAGAGACCTGGTTCAAGGCTCAAGAAAGCACCCTAGCACTACCAGGTTATACTTCATACCATGCTTTCCGGCCACAAAACTCGGACTAGACCACAAAAGAAGGGGGAGTATCCATATATATCAAAAATACCCATACCTCCAGGTTAGCAGCACTGCACAAAGCAACGGAAACCATCCACATGCAACTAACAGTGGGCAAAACTGCTTTTAAGTTTATAGCCTGCTAAAAACCACCCTCCCAAACTCAGAAACCCCACTCGACCTTCCTGAAAACACTGGAGAACATGAAAGTCTCTCCAAACACCATCATATTGGGTGACTTCAACTACCCAAACATTGATTGGATAAACTACTCAAGCCCACACACCCTTGCCCAAAGGATCCTAGAGTTTATAAACTCAAATGCTATGGAACAACTGGTCAATACACCCACAAGAGGGGAAAACATATTGGATCTGGTCATCACAAACATAGGGACTCTATGTTCCACACCAGAGGTATACCCCTCACTGGTAAGATCAGACCACAAATTAATCTCACTGGACATCCATATCCCATCCCCACCCCCAGCCAAGGTAACCACAGTGAAGAACTTCTCAAAAGCAAACTTCACACTTCTCAAAACTGAGGTGGAAACCTTCAAAGCCCCTGGGCCAGTGGAAAACACGGCTCATACCGCAGAATCCTTCGCAAATGCATTCTATGGACACCTACAGGAATGCATGGATCGTGCCATCCCAAATAAAACCAAGACTCACTCCTCCAAAGGCAGGAGACCTGTCTGGTGGACCCTGGCCATAAATAAGCTGTACAACAAAAGGAGGAAGCTACTACATGATACAGCAAGATCCCAAAAAGGAAAGGCATCTCTGATCAGTACTAGCAAGAAGCTACAATCCCTCATAAAATCATCTAAGGCCAGCTTAGAAAGGAAAATTGCACAAGATACTAAGGACAAGTACAAGGCATTCCTTAGTTATGTCAGGAACCTGGGCGGCAACTCTCAGATATGCTCCGAGTTAGTGCAAAACAACAAAAAATACACTGAACCAACAGACATTGCCAACATCCTGGCAGACAGATTCAGTGCAAATTTCTCCCCCCCCATCCCCCCCAAAAGAGCAAATCTAGATCCCAACAGAGTGTAACCTCCAAGACATCACAGATGATCAGGTGAGAGCTGCCCTCTCCAAAGCAAAATACACAGCATCAATGGGACCAGACAGTGTCCTGGGATGCATCTTACATGAGCTACAAGATGAGCTAAACCCTCACCTAAAGTCCCTGTTCAACCTCAGCCTTACCACAGGATATGTACCCAAGGAATGGCGTACAGCAACGGTGGTCCCACTCCACAAGGTAGGGGCCACTACGGACCCCGGAAACTATCGCCCTATAAGCCTGACTAGCCTGGTCTGCAAAGCTATGGAGCATATCATCATGGAACTCATAAACAATGATATCGGTAACCTTCAGACACTGGATCCTACCCAGTTCGGCTTTGCTAAGGGCAGGTCTTGCCTCTTGAACATGGTTGACTTTTTTGAAACAGTTACCAGTGCCATAGACGAAGGGAAAGTGGTCCACACAGCCTACCTGGACCTCGCAAAAGCCTTTGACACAATACCCCACTCTAGCTCACTAGCTTAAATATCAACCCCTATGTCACAAGATGGGTTACAAACTGGCTCAGGGATAGAACCCACATAGTCAGAATTGCAGGTGCCTTGTCAGACTCTAAACCAGTTACAAGTGGAGTTCCACAAGGCTCAGTCCTGGGACCTCTCTTGTTCGGTATTTACTTCTCTGAGGTACAGGCAAACATGGGTGGACTATGGCTGACGAAGATCGCAGATGACTGCAAACTAGGTGCCATACTAGACTCCCCAGATGACACAAGCATACTCCAAAAGGGTCTCACAGAGACAGATAACTGGTGCCAGAGTCATGGCCTAAAGCTAAATGCAAAAAAATGCATAGCCATCCCATTTGGGAAAAACAAAGTGCCCACAGACTACCACATAGGAGGTAACACACTAAGTACAGAGGAAGTAATTAGGGACTTGGGGACCCAAGTAGATAGTAATCTCTCCTTTGACAACCATGTTGCCAAAGTGGCCAGAAAGACCTTCTATATAGTCCACCTCATCACGAAAGGTTTCACATCTAGATCGAGTGAGGTCTTTGTACCACTCTATTCATCACTCATCAGGCCCATAATTGAATACAATGTCCCATTTGGGATGTACCTTACCTGACACCTGCAGCAACTGGAAAGACCTCAAAAGTACCTCACCAAGAGGATAAAGGAACTCAAACAGATGCCCTATGCAATTAGGCTAAAGAAACTCCGGCTCTACTCAGTTGCTTACCGCCTACTCAGAGGTGATCTGTGCCTGACATATAAAGCCATGTCCAACCCAAAATTAATGGACATGCTCCATCTCAAGAAATCCAAATCCCTTAGAGCTACACATTCTAGAGACTTAAACCTGAGCACAGAAATAAATAGGACATGCTGGAGGGACAGATTCATATCCCAGAGACTCCCATCACTCTGGAACAAAATCCCAGTCCAGGTTAGGCAAAGCCCCTCACTGACCCTCTTCAAGAGAAATCTTGACGAGTGGATGGGAGATCGTAAGTATACCCCCGGGATCACTTCTGGGTCCCTGCTAGACAGAGGCCCAATAAATAAACCGTAAAGGGACTATATTCTGTGACCTACTATTCATAGGCACAGTTTACAAATCTAAAAAGGTGCGAAAGCCAAACACACTCTGGCTAGGCTTGTAAATGCCCTAGGGCAGATAGCCTAGTATCAACCTATGAACCTATGAACCTATAAAAGCATTTCTAATGGGGTTGAGTTAGAAGCAGGTTTTAAAAACTAGTGATTACAATTGTACATATATGGGTGTGAAATCAACACATCAACTGCACCAGTTGCTCTTATATGCTGTCATATTATAGGTTTCTATACTGTCCTAACTTGTCATTTAAAAGAACTGTATTTTTTCAAAAAAGTTTTTTATTAATTGTAAAACAAAGATTGTACAAATTTATTTAAAGACTAATAGAAGAAAAACATAATTATTTACAGATGTTCACAACAAAATCAAACACAGAAAACTAAATCATCATTGACAATTCTTTTTTCAGACATTTTTTTCTAAATTAATGAACTCAACAAAAGAAAGAACAGTTTTACGTTTCCAATTCTTTGTGACTATTTTTCTTGCTATCTTGGCTCCAGTTTTAGACATAGGTAATGATTTTCTCCAAAGAATAAGAGTGCATCTTCATTTTCATTTAAAATAAGAGCTGACAAGATTTGAATAATGTATTAAGATCAACCTACATACATCTTCAGACAACAAGTGCATTTCTTGTAAGAAAATTATGTGAGCTTTTTGCACTTTTAAATACTTGTTTAAGCTATGCCTCTTCAATGGATTACTAAGTCCACTGATGTTTAATGAGAGATAATTATATGTCAGCATTCATAAGAACATGCAAATGCACTGATTTAAGATGATTTAGCTTAAAATATAATAACCGAGTACTAATAATTGTTGTTATGGACAGATGAAAACAAAAGCAAAATTTCAAAATTATATACACTCAAATCTCCCATCATGGAATGAAAATTACCTGATATGATGATATAATCATACAACTCACACACCAACCAACCCATCTCAATGTCACTAAGCTAAACAGTTGCTACTGCTTCTTAATTTAAAACAATTTTATTAATTATAACTCTTTAGAGCACCTTCAAGTCAAGTTAAAAGTAAAAACAATATAAAGTATTAATCTGAGAAATATTAATATTTAAGATCATAGAAATATAAAGTTTGAAATGTTAATAATAAAGAATGATATTATGTCTTTCTGAATATATCAGAAATATCCCAGAAAGAATGCATTTCAAATTTCTTTATTTGATCAAGTCATTTTATATAGTAATTTCTTCTAATTAATCCTACTTTAGAAAATACTATAAATAGCCTGTATTTAAGTATTTATATGGAGAAAATAAATAAAACTGGCAACACCTATAACACATTAACCTATAGACATCATGACACCAACACCTATCAAGATCAAGTATCATAAAACATAACTAATTTAATAACATGGGTGAAAAGGTGAAAGTAATATTCAGAATATGGAAGTATAATTAAAAAGTGCTACAATTAAAAATTATGTATTTGTGCTTACATATGCATAACATATTTACATGGATGTGCATAGATATAACTGTGTATATGTGTTTGTAAATTATGAGTAGATGCTTCATATGTATATTAATAGTTAAGAGAGTGCATATGTTCTATGTATCTATGCATGAGAGTAACTATACAAATCAGTAACTGTTTTAAGTGAATATTTCTGTTATGAATGTATGTATGTTACTATCGATATCTCTAGTACTTGGAATATACATTTAACATCTAACATCTGTACAGGAAGCATTATTTTATGATTATATTTTAAGTAGCATGTACTTGCAAATTTTCCTATAGTACTTTTCACTGAAATATTCTGAAATATGCGGATCAAGTTTTTGTATTCATCATTCCAATGGGATATGAAAAATGCTTGAAATGATTTAAAAGTCAGTTTAATATAAATAAAACTACATATTTCACTAACAAATGCAGAACATTTTGAAGAGTTAAATTTGTTCATTAATATTATTTTCCAATAATTATTGAAGTTAACTCTGAGCAGATTGAGGTGTTTTGAGCATCTTCTCCTCTAAACTGTTTCATATAGTGCAGAAGACAACAGCTTATATTAAAGTATAAGTATAGTAATGTATATAAATGATGTTATATACAAATTAATATCTCTACAGAAGTCAAATAAATATATTTCTCTCAGAGCAAATTTATAGTCACTGTTAATAGTTCCCAGTCAAATGTCTATACAAATAATTTTGTATAAAAAAAATTTAAAGCAACCACTGTGCAGAAGTGGGAACCATATTTTATCCCATATAAGATATACTAGCTTCCTGCATGCTTGTTTTCATTTGCATTTTTGTAACAACGTGTTCCATGTGTTTAACCATACAGTTTTGTTGTATTGCACAGCACTTTTGGGCATCGCATCAGGTGTTCATAGGATCATAGGAGGCTACTAGGCTAATAACCCTGGGGCCCTTACAAGCATAGCCAAGAGTTTAACCCCAAAAAAGACACTTCAGTCAGCACCTGTTGTCACTGTCAGTGAGGGACACAGATGGAATCCCTGGGACAAATTTGTAGTTTTCCATCCACTCATCAAGGATGCTCTTGAAGAGGGTCACCAAGGTACTATGTTTGACATGTATGGGAGGTCTACACCTGAGATGGGGCAGCCACTGGGAGACAAACCTGTCTCTCCAGCAGGTTTTGCTGATGTCACATATTAAATTTAGGCCTCTCCGGTGGGTACTGTGCGAGAAGTTAGACTTACAGATATAGAGCATCTGTAGTAGGGCAGGGTCTGATATTGCCTTCTAGGTGAGACACAGATAACCTCTGAGCAATCTGTATGATACCAAGTAGAGTGATAGTTATTTGAGCCTGCCTGCATAGGATAGTAGTTGGAGGCCATGGATTCTCTTTGTGAGGTATTTCTGTGGTCTTTCCAGTTGTTGCAGGTGTTTGGAGAGGTACATACCAAATGGGGCATTATGCTCAATTATTGGCCTAATGAGGGAGGAGTACAGAGAGGTAATCAGCATGGTCTCTGTTTTTGCTGAATGATATGATAATACAATTTTTTTGCGTTTAACTTAAGGCCATGACTTTGGTACCAGTCATTTGTTGATGTGAGATCCTCTTGCAGTATGTTAACATCATTTAGGGAGTTAATGACAGCACCTAACTTACAGTCATCCACAAACTTGATCAGCCACAGCCATTTTGTCTTTGCCTGGACCTCTGTGAAGTAGATGCCAAACAGTTGGGGTCCCAGGATAGATCCCTGGGAAACACCACTAGGGGCAGGTTTACTGTTGGAGGTGGATACACCTATTTTGACCTTGTGGGTCCTATCGGTGAACCAGTTGGCCACCCAGTTGATGAGATAGGGATTTATGCCAAGTTGTGTTAACTTTTCAATGATGCCTGAGTGGAAGATTGTGTCAAAGGCCTTGGTCAAGTCAAGGTAAGCTGTATGTACTGATTTTCCCTCATCCCGGGCCATGGTGACAGTCTCAAAGAGGTCAACTATGTTCAACAGGCAAGACCTGCCCTTGATGAATCCGAACTGGGTGGGGTCATGTGCTTGGAGATTGCCTATGTTTATGAGATCCATAATAAAACACTTCATGGCTTTACAGATCAGACTTGTCAAGGTAATGGGGAAATAGTTTCCATGTAGTCGCACCACCTTTGTGCAAGGGGATGACAATGGCAGTTCTCTACTCTGCTGGAATGAACCCTGTACTTAGGTTGTGGTTGAACAGGATGCTCAATGGCAAAGCTAGTTCTTGCTGGAGATGGTGCAGAATACAGCCTGGGATAATGTCAGGTCCCATGGAAGCTATGTTCTTTGCCTTGGATAGGGCTTTTAACACTGATCTATGGAGATGTGAGGTACAGGACAGGTATCAGAGATGTCAAATGGGCCATGGGGGATGGGGGTGGAGTTTGTGCTGAACCTATCTGCTAGCAGGTTGGCTAAGTCAACAGAATCAGCTTAAATGGTATTGTTAAATACTAATTTGTAACATACCTGCACTTTGCCATCCAGGTTCCTGATGTAACTGCAGTAGGCTTTGTAGTTTCCTTTGTTTCAGAGGCTAGTTTCAGTTTATAACTGGCTTTGAAGGTTTTCACTAGTGATCTAATTTGCTTCTTGAGGCTAAGGAGGGAGTTTTTCCAATTTAGAATTTGTTCCTTTTTACCTTTGGACAACAGTTTCTTCCTTTTGTTGTAAAGTCTGTTGATAAAGGATGTCCACCAGACAGGCTTGTTTTTCCTTAAGGAGCAGGTTTTAGTTCTGTTGGGTATGGCTGAGTCCATACATTTGTACAGGTGCTTGTATACTGCATTGGCATACTGTTCAGTATAGTTGTCTGCATCCTCTAAGGAAGCAGTGGTGTGAAGCTACTGGTACCCTCCCTTAGAAGGGTTTTAGTCAGCTTTTGAGAAGTTTTTTACCCTGGTTATGGCTGGGGGGAGTTGGTGTGATGGGATCGAAACATAGAATGAGACAGACCAATGATCTGATCTCACCAGGAAAGAACATACTATGGGAGTAGTGCAGTGGTTGCCCATGTTGGTGAGAACTAAGTCCAGAATGTTATCTCCCCTTGTGGGGGGATGAAACGAGCTGGTCTAGCGCATTAAAACTGATGAAGTCAAGGAATCATTGGTAGGGTATTTGAAGTCACCAAGGATCAGAGTGTTAATGGATACCTTGATGGAGTCAGGTAAGTCCAGGTAGGTGGAGTGGGTGTCCTGAGTCATGGAGGGGGTCTATAGCTGGCTATAACTTGGATGGGTATCTTGCCAACTGTCAGTTGCACCTGGAGTAATTCCAGTGCATCATGCTGGCAAACCAGTCTGGAGGTGTGCCTGTCCTTAATGAAGAAGTGACTCTACCACCCTTAGTCTTCCTGATCTCATTTTGGGGTTAGAATGCGTGGAATGAGGTATAGCTTGGTAAGGTAGGGGTGCTCTCTGCAGCCCTGAACCAAGTTTCTGTGACTGCACAGACATCTGCATCTTCCAGTGTGAGGAGAGCCTCCATTGAGTGCTTTTTCAGGTTAAGGCCCCTAGCATTAAGCAGCATGACCTTCAATTTGCTTTTCAACAGATCTTTTATGTTGGAAGATTTGGCTTTGGGACATAGCCTAAAAAAAGTACAATGGAGGAGTCAAGAGCCTTGTCCAGGATCCGGAATCCCAGGAGTGACAGGTGCAGGCCATCTCTGGCAAAGTATCCAGGCATGTCAACCATGTCATCCCAGGCAGACAGATACTGGATCCCCTTGGAAAGACACCAGAAGCTAAGCCAATTGTTGACGTTAATTATTTTTTCTTGGTATTGTGGTATCATTCTTGGTGAAAGTAGGATGTTTCTTAGGGCTAGGGTCATACCTGCCTGGATACATATTCTGAAAGCTAAATCATGGCTTTCTTCATTTAGTCCAGGGAGGGACATCTTAAGTCATTCACCTCAACATGGACAATGACAGAGTCATACTTGCACCTGTTGTGGAGAGACTTAAGTGCATGCGTGATGTGGCGGATTCTGGCTACAACTGACTGAGACCTTTTCCTTGTCGAGCCTGGTGAGGGGGACATCAGTGTGTCTCACAACTGAGTCACCAATGACTAGTATGTTTGGTTTATTGTTATGCCTTATGGGCTGTGTTGGTTTATTGGGGTCTATATTAAAAGAATGAACGTTTACTTACCCGAATACCTAAACGCCAACACTTCTTCATCGAACCACGAAAACATTGATCGTCCAGAAGCGAGAAATTGGAAACATCAAATCTTCATGGTTGGCTCTTCTGCAGTATAGCTCCGTAAGGTAAGTGTGCGATAGTTACGGACCTTAGGGTTAGGGTGCGGGTTAAGGCAAGTGCATAGGTTCATAGGTTGGTACTAGGCTATCGGCTCTAAGGCCTATGAAAGCCTAGCCATAACAATTCCCTGGATATTTCTTCCCACAATATTTACTTCTCTGGGCCCCTGTCTAGCAGGGCGACTGACATGATCCCCGGGGTGAATTTCCTATCTCCCATCCAATCATCAAGGTTCTTTTTGAAGAGGGTCAATGAGGCACTCTGCTTGACATGTATGGGCAGTCTATTCCAGAGTATGGGGAGTCTCTGGGTCAGGAACCTATCCCTCCAGCATGTTTTGTTTATTGTGATAATAAGGTTTAGATCCCTGGAGTGTGTGGCCATGAGGGATTGGGATTTCTTTAAGTGGAGCATGTCCAACAGCTCAGTGTTTGACATGGCCTTGTATGTTAAGCAGAGATCGCCTCTGAGTAGACGATATGCCACAGAGTATAGCTGGAGTTTTTTTAGATGGTCAGCATATGGCATCTGCTTTAGGCCTGTGATTCTTTTAGTGAGGTATTTCTGTGGCCTTTCCAGCTGTTGCAGATGTCTTGTGAGGTTCATACCAAATGGAGCATTATATGGTAATGTATGTTAGATTTCGTGTAGGGTTAGAAGTAGGGTTTTGTTAAGTGTATGTGTGTGGATTATTTAGTTTGTTTGGGTATAGATTTTTAAGGTAAGTGTGCGATAGTTATGGACCTTAGGGTTAGGGTGCAGGTTAAGTTAAGTGCATACATAGTGGCATATGCAAGATTTAGTGTAGGGTTAGAAGTAGGGTTTAGTTTAGGATTAGAAGTAGGGTTTTGGTTAGTGTATGTATGTGGTTTATTTAGTTTGTGTAGGTAGTATGTAGAGGCGGTGGGGGTGGGAAAATTATGACGGTTCGACTTTTTGAATTTCACGGTTTAGGACATTTAGTGTATTTGCAGTTTGCGGAATATGTGTCGGCGTTTAAGTATTCAGGTAAGTAAACGTTTGTGCTTATATTATAGACCCGTTTTATTGTTATGCCTTACAGTCTGTGTTTGTGAGACACTGGTTTGTTTTCTGCTGTGTGTGATGTGTTTGGTGTTGGGTGTGGAATGTTTGTGACTGTGTTGTGGAGGTATCTGCTGTTTAGGCAAGTTTTTTGAGGACCTCTGCATAGGTGGGTGTATGTTGTGCTTGGCTATGTGATGTGGGTGGTGTGGTGTTTGTGCTGGCACTCTCCTATTTGTCAGGAGTACTGACTATGTCATGAGACACCATGGATTCCAGGTTACTGATGTAGATGCATTTCTCGCAAGTAGAAGAATTATGTACTAGGAGAAGAGGGCTGTCAGTGAACACGAGGCTGTTGCTGCACTTCTCAGTATGCCCATGTTAACTAGGCTGGCAGGACAAACTAATGGGATTTGTCCAGACATAGTGTTCTGAATACTTGATGGACTTATGGTGAGAGGACTTTGATAAGGGTTTGTCCACAAGAGTCTAGACCACAAAATCTTTCTTAAATGTAAAATAAATGGCCTGAAGCACAAGTGCTAAAACCAAAACCAAGATGCTTAGAATTGCAGATACATTTAATCAGGCTACTAACAAGCAGTAATAAATGCAACAGAATAAGAGTACTTGAATACTTAAGAGTACACAGCAAAGCAAAACAAAGTAATAACGTATGTAGAACACAGTTACAGTAAGAGCAGCTAGCAAAGCAAAATAAGGTAATAAAGAATGTAAAACACTGTTACAGTAAGAGCAGCTTAGATTTCACAACTGCATTTCAAGGAATTGATTCTGCAAGGGTCTCTCAGTGCAGTGACAGTTTTAACAACTCAGCAGTAGTGTGAGGGATGGGACTGTCACTTCCTCTTGGACTACAAAAGAAAACCCTGAACAAAGGCCTGTGATTTAGCTACTTTTCCTGGCTGTAGCTGGATAACTTTTAAGTATAGTGTAAAACAAGCTCTGAGCCAAACATAAATGAGGGTGATTAGAGACAGAAAAGAAGCAGTCCTTTTATAGAAGGTAAAGAAAATAACAGTGACTCACACAAATCCCATTATATGCCAATGGCATGGGAACAGTTACTTCCTTATGTCTGGCATGAGTCATACAAAGCATTATGGGAAAGAGAAAGGGTTGAGGGAGAATAAGATCACTTTGATACATCAAGCCCCATTGGTAGCAATGTTGTGGAAAACAGCCTAAAATTACAAATAAAGTACATAGAGTGATTCTGAGGTGTTACAATAGGTCAGGAAACAAAAATAGAGTGAAAAAACAGATTTTATTTAGTTCTAGGGTGGAGTTTTCCTTTAAAAGAAAGTGAAGTAATGTATATAAATGATTTTCATGGAGCCAAAACCACTCAACACAACACCTACTGCACATAGATAAAGCTTATCACATACACCCACATTCACCAGATAGAATAAACAAAAATAAGAAAACAGATTACTTGAAATTATGTATAGAAAGTATATACAAATTAAATGGATTAGTTAAACATGTTAATATATACACACACGCACACGCTCACACACGCACACACACGCGCACACACACACACACGCACACACACACACACACACACACACACACACACACACACACACACACACACACACACACACATACACACAGTACTATGTTAGGAAATGTTTGAGAGTATTTAAATAAAATATGGGGGACCACTGTAGAACCCCCATTGTGAGGCCTTCCCTTGTGACAGCTGATCATAAATCAATATCATTTGAAGTTACTATCACACCTGCCCCCCCATAGCACAAACTAAACTAAAAAACTTTTCCAAAACAGATTATAACCTCTTACAGGATGGTATAAATAGCTTCACTGCACCTCCTCCCTCTGATGGAACTGGTAACTATGCCGAGTTCTACACAACTGCTTTATACAAATACCTGAACAATTGCAGTGATGCAGCCATACCTGATAGAACCAAAACAAGCTCCTCATGGAAGAGCAAATATGACTTGTGGACAACGGCCATTAAGAGGCTTTACAATAAGAGGAAGAAATTGCTTTCTAAGAGTAAGAGGGATTGAGCCCAAACTGGAAACACTTCCTCCTTAGCTTAAACAAGCAAATAAGACTCCTTGTGAAGTCCTCCAAAGCTAACTATGAATTCAGATTAGCTTACTCAACTAAGGACAACCATAAGGCGTTCTTTAGTTACATCCATAACCTAAAAGGAAAGACTCAGATTTGTGCTGAACTGGTAGTTAATGATACCAGATATAACAAGCCTGTGGACCCTGTGGACATTACTAACCTTTTAGCTGACAGGTTCTGTGAACATTTCACTCTCCCTTCCCCACTACACCTACCGCAGCACATCCCTACCACCTGTCCTCTACCCTATATCTCTAAAGAGCAGGCCATGAATGCCCTCTCTAAAGTCAAAAACACAGCATCCTTGGGACCTGATGACATCCCAGACTGCATCCTACATGGGCTCAAACAAAATTAGCAATGCCATTGGGTACTCTTTTCAATCATAATCTAAGCACTGACTTCATCCCAGCTGAATGGAAAGAGGTCACTATTATCCCCTTGCACAAAGTTGGTACTTCCACTGACCCTGGGAATTACAGATCTATTAGCCTGACTAGCCTTATCTGCAAGGCTATGGAGAGAATCATCATGATCCTTATCAACAAAGACATTGGTAACCTCCAAACACTTGACCCTACTCAATTTGGATTTCTCAGAGGGAAATCATGCTTGTTAAACCTGATGGATGTCTTTGACACAGTCACCAAGGTCCTTGATGAGGGAAATCTGTGCATACAGCCTATCTAGACTTAGCCAAGACTTTTGACACTATCCCCCACTCAGGCATAACTGACAAACTCACTCAGCTAAGTATCAACATGTATATCATTAGATGGGTTGCTAACTGGCTCACTAATAAAACCAATATAGTCAAAATAGAGCAATCTACCTCCAACACCAGACCTGTAATCAGTGGTGTTCCACAGGGATCAGTCCTGGGACCACTACTGTTTGAATTCTATTTTTCCGAAATGCAAGCTAAAACTAAAGGTCTGTGGTTTGCTGATGAGTGAAAACTGGGAGCAGTCATAGAATCTCCAAACAATGTTAGCATCCTACAAGAGGGTCTTGCACAAACAAATGACTGTTGCCAAAGTCATGGCCTTAAACTCAATGCAAAAAATGTATTATTATCCCTTTTGGTAAGAGTGATGTTCCAGCTAGCTACCACATCAATAACAACACCCTAAGTACACACTCAGTGGTGAAAGACTTGGGCAAATAGATTGACAGAAACCTTACCTTTGATCACAATGTCTCCACAGTGGTAAGAAGGGCATTCTGCATTGCTCATCTAATAAGTAAAGGTATTGCCTCCAGAAAAAATGAAGTTATAACCTCCTTGTACTCTTACCTCAATAGGCCAATAACTGAGTACAATGACCCTTTTGGTATGTACCTTTCCAAGCACCTGCAGCAATTGGAGAGACCACAAGGGATCTTCACAAGGAAATTCAAGGTCTTCAGCATCTGTTTTATGAGGACCATCTGAAATCACTGCCACCTTATTCTGTTTCATACAGACTGCTCATAGGTGATCTCTGCCTTGCATATAAGGCAATCTTTGACCCTGCTTTATTGGAAATGCTGCATATCCATAAGCCAAATTGTACATGGGTTACTCACTCTAATGGTCCTAACCTGGTATGTGACATTATTAGAACCTGCTGGAGGGGCAGATTTATCTCCCAGAGGTTACCACACCTTTGGAACAGACTCCCACTTCATGTCATCTTTGACCCTGCTTTATTGGAAATGCTGCATATCCATAAGCCAAATTGTACATGGGTTACTCACTCTAATGGTCCTAACCTGGTATGTGACATTATTAGAACCTGCTGGAGGGGCAGATTTATCTCCCAGAGGTTACCACACCTTTGGAACAGACTCCCACTTCATGTCAAGCAGAGCACCTCATTGGTCCTCTTGAAACACAATCTGCATGATTGGATGGGTAACAGTAAGTTCACTAAAGGGATTCTACCTATGTCCCTCATGGACAGGGGTGATAGATTCTGATCATGGAAATAAGGTAAATCATGGCTAGGCTTGTAGACATCAAGGACAACAAAGTAGAACTAACACATATGGTCACAACTATTTATAGGAAACCTACTGGGAAAAATAACTTGTTGCATAGAAGCAGTATGCATCTGAGACGTGTCACTTGAAATGTCATTAAGGGGTAAGTCTATAGAACTATGAGGCTTCATAATGATGAAGAACTACTGGTAGCAGCATTAGAGCCCCTAAAAAGGGAGTTTCTTAACAGAGGGTATAAAGAAGCAGATCTTAATAAGTGTATTAAAGAAGCTTTTGAAGAAAGAGAGGGTAAATGTAGATCCTATTATGCAGATAGAGCTATTACCAAAACCACTGAGGTTAAAGATAGATAAGAGGTGATTAGAGTTCCTCTAACGTATTCTTCAGATGTACAGGGTGTTTGTGACATTATTAAGAGGAATTGGGCTATACTTGGCACCATGGATGAACTAAAAGATGTTATAGACACAGTTCCACATTTTTCTTTTAAGAACAACAAGTCACTGAAAAGACTCTTATGCTATAATACCTCTCTCTGTAATAAGGAGGAGGTATCAGATAGGAAAGGGACTTTTCAGTGTCGAAATTGCACAGCATGTAAGTTCATTCATATGGGTTGCAAATATATACATCCTGGTATGAATTTTAAATTGGAGACTAATTTTTATGGTGATTGCAAGACATCTAATATAGTTGACTTTAGTTATTGTATTAAATGTCATGCTTTTTATGTTGGGATGAGCAATAGGCAGCTAAAAGATAGAATTTTAGAACATCAAAGAGACATCAAAAATGGGAAAGAAACTAATGCCCTGGCGAAGCACGCCATTAATTATGGGAGACCATTTCAGAGAGTTTAAAAGGGGGGACATTAGGAACCGAACTGAATCTGTTGAACAGAAGTGGATTCTATCTTTAAATGCTGATAAATCACCTGGTTTAAATGAGGTAGTCTCTCTTAAACCTTTTTTGAAAGCCATACCCTTGAAACATTGACACTGGTATATAGGTTTGTGTTTTTATGTACTGGCACTTTAACCATTGTATGCTTAATTGATGTGCTGATTGCTTTATTTTCTACAAAAGGCCCTTACAGAAACAGATGCTTGGTGTCAGAGCCATGGGCTCAAGCTCAATGCCAAGAAATGTATAGTTATCCCCTTTGGGAAAAAACATGTACCCGTGCATTGCCACATAGGTGGCAGTACACTAAACACCGAAAGTGTGATAAGAGACTTAGGGACACGGGTGGACAGTGGTCTCACCTTCGATAACCACATCACCACAACAGTCAGGAAATCCTTCTATGTGGCACACCTCATCACTAAGGGCTTTTCATCCAGAAAAAAGGAGGTCATTGTCCCACTGTACTCATCCCTCATTAGACCCATTATAGAATACAACACCCCGTTTGGTATGTACCTTTCAAGACATCTGCAACAACTGGAAAGGCCGCAGAAATATCTCACTAAAAGAATCACCCACCTAAAGCAGATGCCTTATGCTGACCGTCTAAAAAAACTACACCTATACTCTGTCGCATATCGTCTACTCAGAGGCGATCTCTGCTTAACATACAAGGCCACGTCAAACCCAGAGCTATTGGACATGCTACACTTAAAGAAATCCCATGCCTCAGAGACACATGCTCCAGGGATCTAAACCTTGTCATCACATTGGACAAAACATGCTGGAGGGATAGGTTCCTGACCCAGGGACTCCCCAGACTCTGGAACAGACTGCCCATACATGTCAAGCAGAGTGCCTCTTTGGCCCTCTTCAAGAGGAACATTGATGATCGGATGGGAGATAGGAAATTCACCCCAGGGATCACGTCAGTTGCCCTGCTATACAGGGGTCCAGGGAAGTAAATACTGTGGGAAGAAATAGCCAGAGAATTGTTATGGCTAGGCTTGTATAGGCCCTAGGGCCGATAGCCTACCACCAACCTATGAACCTATGAACCTATGTGCTATTTAAATGACTCTGTTGTTCTTTAGTATTCAGTCTGAAAAAGTGGTAGGAATATACCGTGAAAGTGCTTACTCTTTTATTTCTTATTTTTATTAAAGTTTTATGGACTTTAAATGCAGGTTTGTCGGACTGGTACTTATATTGTCTCTATTTGGTCCCTTTTGAAAGTACCATTCCTTATTCTTTCTTCGACTATTGTGTTTTTTAAGGGGGTGCACCCTGCTGGCATCATCTCTGTCTGGAAGGGTGTCTCATACAATCTGCCCATTGCACATCTGGTTGTCAGATGCACACATCAGGATGAGAAATACTTTGTTAGGATTAAAAGGAAACTCTCCCAAATATGATCCCGAGACAGTATTAAGATCTTATGTTTAACTTAGATTCTCAAAGATTGGTCACTACATGAAAACTGTGCAAAGTGTTTGAAGTGTTCATCTAACAGTAGCTCATGGACATGCGATCTGTAAGCAGTTAAATATATTAAACCACGGGTTAGACAGGAAAACTTAACCACAACATCTTCCAAAATCATCATCTGTATCAATTCATATGCTAAACACTTCAATAGCAGTGGTGTTTGTGAAATGACTAGAAGACATGATATTTGGCTCCTAAGGATGTCTATGACCGCTCACCATTTGTCATGCTACTGAGCAAGGGTTCTGCTTTAACAAGTACTGAATGCCTAGGATTTTGTTTCTTAACTCCAAATAGTAGAATTAAACACTGTCACTACAATAAACCATGACAATCTATGCAGATAATACAAATTACAGTACAATAAAGCATACAATAATCCTGCCAGCAAGATATCATATAACACTTTTGTACAGCTATACATTCAGTCTAGAGATATATCAGTATAATTCCAATTTATTATGTCTGAAAATCACTCAACGTGTTTTTGTAAAAAAAAAAAATAAATCCTCCCCATATCTTCTTCTCTTTCTATCACTATAAAAAGATTCTAGCTCTTGTAGCGCTTGTCTTAACTCATTTCCTCCAGGTTATCACCTTATGTTTTAACTACTTTTGTTTTAATTGGTGACATTCCACTGTCTTATTTAAATTATCGTTTGCATTTTGCTTTTTGCTGCCTATTTTCATTACTGTTTTACAGCAGCACTTCAATTTTCTTTCATTGTTTTATTTCTAGTTCTGGGAATCTTTTCACTCAGGGTCCAGTCTGTAAATGGACTCAGCCCAATATTGCCAGACTGGATAACAAATATAAATAAGCAAACTGCGCTGTCAGTGTACAGTTGCCTGCGACTGCTATATGATGGGATGTAGCAGCACCATATAGTAAGCGCTACCTTAGTTGCTATAGTGAAGAGACTTCCATGTTGTTTGCACTTCACTGATTGGCAATCTCCAAATTCCTTTGGCACTGACCAGTACTGGTAAAAAGTACTACAGGACAAACCCAATAGTGTTACTCTTTCCTCTCCTTCCATCCTCAGGCTATCACAAAACAATGGTTTAGGCTTACTGTTGAATGAACTAATCTGTAACTGTTCCTTAAATCACTTCTTGCAAGTAAAGACTTACAGCTTCAAAAGTGAAAAGAAGAAAAAACCTTCAGTATTACTGGATGACTGCATAAAGTAATAAAATCTAATCATATGCTGGATATAAAATTAAACACTATAGAAGAAATATAAAAGGAATGAATCCAAAAGCTTATAATTAAATCAGTATGAAATACTTTGTAGTCTGTAACCAAGGAGCATTCACTGCCCTTTTCATGATTCAAGTACATTTTTGCCCTTATAGGTTCTTCACAGGAGATGAAGAATCTGTCAAAAAAGGAATGAAAACAGACACTTGCTTAGTATGAAGAGTGAGGGCATGGATAAGAGAAGACATGATAGAATCTGAAAGGATCAAAGAATCCCTTCTTCTTCCTCCCCCCAACTCCAAGCTCCTCTTTTATGTCATCTGCCAGACCACGGAAAAACCCCTGCAAGGATCAAAGCTTGAAGCTATTCTCATTCAAGATTTGACATTACTTACTACAAATATGCAAGCCTTAGGGGAAAATCAAATATTTCCTTGTTTCATTGCAGTTTTCAAGCTGGAGCTTTTTTAAAGTGGTAACTCCTAAACATAACTCACACATCTGGAGTAAAATTTCAGCAACTTTTGTACAAAAAGAGAATTAGGAAAAAAAGCAGCGAGTACTGATGAGATATGGCAGTCCACAGATAGTACCAGCTTAAACAGCAGAATACTCATATAGGCAAATATACACATATGACCAGCTGCTGAGTGAGTGACTTCAGGGTTCATTTAAGTAATATACTAACTTCAAAGAACAAAGCTAGGAATACAGTTATCATCATTTTATTAGTCTCACTCTAATGTGGGAAGTAACCTGAGCCAGGAAAAAATCCATGACAAGACAGAGCAAATATAAAAGTCCACCTAACCAGCATTCATACAACTTAACTGAATATCAGACCCAGAGGACCAAGGGCTAGAAGCACTAATCACTACTCCACAGACTTGCATACACACACAGACACACACACACACAATTTATAAAGCATTGTTTGTCAAAAGATTTTCCACTGTCAGAAGTGTTTGAATGCATGCTTTGTCAAGTGCAGAAATAGGGAAGGCATGCAATATTAAATGTTAAATGGGAGAGGTAGTCATCCCAAAAATGCACTGGGATTAACTTTGTGCATGTACCAAGTGGTGGGTAAGGTATAGAGTAAGGGACTGTCACTTTGGCATGCCTGAGTACTAGTGGGTGTAAAGTGTGTGTGTGTATGTGTGTGTCTCTTTTGTGTGATGGTACTGTGAAGAAAAGGGTGCTTAGTACCGTACTATGTAAAACTGGGGTTACAGGCAGGGGAAGAGTTAGTGTTGGGTTAGAGTTGGAGTATGGAGCAGTGGGAGGGTTAGAGATGAGGTTACCAGCAATGGCAGGGTTAGAGCTGAGATTATGGACAGTGGCAGGTTAGAGTTGGGATTAGGGGCAGTGTCAGGGTTAGAGTTGGGATTAGGGGAAGTGGCAGGGTTAGAGTTGGGGTTAGAAGCAGTGGCAGGGTTAGAGTTGGGGTTAGGAGCAGTGGCAGGGTTAGAGTTAGCATACAAGACTAAACTGGTGCAGGAGGGGGGTGTAGATGTGACCTGAGTGCAAAAATGCATAACAAACAGAGACATAGTATATGCACGATAGTGAATGTAGTGACAGACCATGCATAAGATACTATGAACAGTCGGTCTCTAGCTTGGTAAACTAAGTTTTGCGTAACTAATTTATCACAATCAGGATCTCTTGCTCTTACGGAATATTTCTTCACACAGCCAGATTTCATGAAACCAAAAGGGAAGTCTGCAGATGTTATATAACGTAACGAGAATCCAGCTCTGTATATTTTATATACATGTTGATTATATTGTGCTCCTTTTATCTGAAGAGAAGTTTGCCATCTTCTATTTTATGTTAGTTGGAGCTTCTTTTCCATGACCTCCGCTGAAATGCTTTTTTTTTTTTTTAATTCCCAGATAAACTTTCCAGGCAATCTAAAATACAAAGCATAATTACCCTACAATATTATATATAAGCACAGCTGGTGTCACATACTGAGCAAAAACAGCTGTCGGTGTCACACAGTACAGAAGACGTGGCAGTGTGATCACTGTGTTTACTACCAATATACACTGCACAGTGTTCAGCAAGGAGGATACACATACTAAGATCTGCTATCAGGTGTTAGATGAAGCAGTACACAGAACAGAAAGCACTGAACATTAGGTTATAATAAGTGAACTGCAGGCAGAATGCAACTACTTACCAGACAGAAGGCAGCCACCGGAGCTGAGATAATATGTGAATTGCAGATATATGCTGGCAACTTGTATCTACTCAAACTATATGGTTACAGTAAGAGAAATAATCTAAGTAGTAATCTGCCAATGTTATCTATATGGGGGAAATTTTAAGTTCTACCTTGTTTCATCTTCACACACGTCCTACTATATCCTTAACTTTACCAGCTGTCAGTAAGAACAGCATCAAAACTTGCAAATCTCAGTTTGTGCACCACTTCATGAAACAAGCAAGCAAGCACCACACTCTACAGAATACCCATTCAACAACATGTAGGGGTGTGAATATTTACAGATACATACATAGATATACATACACACACACACACACACACACACACACACACACACACACACACACACACACACACACACACACACACACACACACACACACACACACACACACACACACACACACACACACACACACACACACACACACACACACACACACACACACACGCAGACATACACACACACAAACTTATGTGTGAGAGATTATGCATTTTCTTTGAAAATATATCTTATTTAAATAAAACTATTGCAAAAATACCAATGACTATCTCTCTGTCTCCACCCCCCTCGAATCCTGAAGAAATTAACTCAAAGTCATTACCAGCCAATCAGAAAAACAGCTTACTCAACCTATTCAGGCATGTCCAAAGGGCAATTTCTGGTGTACTCTCCAGTCCAACTGGTGAATCTGGGCATTTTGAGGCAATGTTACAACTGCCTCATGTACACAGACAACCCTCTCCTCCTACCACCAAACAGTAATATATGCGAGAGATGCAATTATACAGCCAAACTGGAGGCAAAGCTCTCTCAACCCAAGACTGGAACTGATAGTCAAGAGGAGAAGGGTAATACTTGCAACACACCACCAGTCTCACATAGACCTAATAATCCAACACCGGCAAATAAAACACATGAATACATGAAAATATACTCAGAGGCTCTAAATAAAAATCTGCAAAAGCAACAAAGACCTCAAAAGCAGACAACCAAGCAGCCTCCACACCCCATCACCAACCATGAAACACATACTCCACATAATCAATGTGCCACGCAATCACAGTCCTTAACGCAAAATAACATACCCAACACACTAGTAAAAGGCGACTCTATAGTCAGGCATACTGATGTCCCACTAACTAGGCTGGACAAGAAGAAGGTTACAGTTAGCAGCCTGTCAGGTGCCAGGATCTGCCACATAACACAAGCACTCAGGTCACTCCAGAACAAGTACAAATACAACTCTGTCATTGTCCATGTTGGTGTGAATGACCTGAGATGTACCTCCCTGGACTACATGAAAAGAGACATGGAAGAGCTCTCTGATCATGTAGCCCAGGCCAGTATGACCCTGACCCTGAGTAGCATCCTGCCCTCACCAAGAATGATGCCACAGTATAAAGAAAAAATTATCAATTTCAACAATTGGCTAAGTTTCTGGTGTCATTCAAAAGGGATCCAGTATCTGTCCACCTGGGATGACATGCTCGACAAGCCACGTTGCTTCGCAAGAGATGGCTTGCACCTGTCACCCTTAGGCTTTCAAATACTGGCCAAGGCTCTTGCCACCCCCATAGTGCCTTTTTTAGGCAAGACTCAAAAGACAAACCCACCACCATAAATAGCACAAGTAACCAAAAACTGAGGGAAATGCTACTCAACGCCAGAAGTCTAAACCTCAAAATGCATGCACTCAAGGCACTCCTCAGTATGGAGAACATTGACATCTGTGCAGTAACAGAAACCTGATTTAAGGCTCCTGAGAGCACCCTAGCACTAGTAGGCTATAACTCATACCATACCTTTCGGCCACAGAACCAGGACTGAAACACAAAAGGTGGGGGTGTCTCCATATTCATCAAAGATACCCAGACCTCCACGTTAGTGGCAAAGCACAATGCATCAGAGATCATCCATGTGCAACTAACAATGGGCAAAACTGAAGTCCAAATTGTAGCTTGCTACAGATCACCCACCATGGCCCAGGACCCCCATACCACATTTCCTGAGACACTGGGAAATATGAAGGTCCTACCAAACACCCCAATACTGGGTGATTTCAATTACCCAAACATAAACTGGGAGAACTACTCAAGTACTAACTCCCTTGCCCAACACTTCCTAGAATTTATAAACTCGAATGCCCTGGATCAACTGGTCAACACCCCTACCAGAGGGAATAACATATTGGACCTGGTCATCACCAACATGGGCGACCGTTGTTCCACACCAGAGGTCAACTCCTCGCTGGTTAGATCAGACCATAGACTAATTGCTCTGGATATCCACATTCCCCCCCTCCCCCAATCAAGGAAACCACCATGAAAAACTTTTCAAAAGCAAATTTCATGTTACTTAAAACCGAGGTGGAAAGGTTCACAGCCCCCATGCTAAAGGACAATGCTGACCAAGCTGCTGAAATCTTTACAAAGGCACTCTATGAGCATCTGCAGGAATGCATGGATCGTGCTCACCCAAGTAAAACCAAGACTCACTCCTCCAAGAAAAGGAACCCAGTCTGGTGGACTCCTGCCATAAACAAGCTATACAACAGAAGGAGGAAACTAGTACAGAAAAGAGTAAAATCCCAAGAAGGAAAGACATCCCTGATCAGTATCAGCAAGAAACTATGATCCCTCATCAAATCATCCAAGACTAGTTTCAAAAGAAAAATTGCCAATAATGCCAAAGATCACCACAAA